>NC_071259.1:7674363-7936863 GCF_023375685.1 Ictalurus furcatus
TGTGGCCATGGTGCATTCTGTAAACCTGTGTATGAACGTCTACAGTAAGGGTCTAATTCACATCCACCATTATAGATTTCTTGTTCTTAGCAGTTAGTTGGCAGCATGACCATTAAATCACAGAATAACTGCTGTGTGGTGCCTTTTAAATAGTGATTAACTAAAAGGGTAAAAACCAACCCGGCAGGATGGTGCGAGATGGTGACGCCGGCGGCGGTTGGTCTACTCATTCCCGCCCTGTTCAGCCTCGGGAGCGGCTGATTTGTCGCTTGATGTATCGGCTGCCTTGCCGTCTTTGCCGTCCTGGGGCTTGGTGGTCTGAGGCCGTCTGCGGCGGTAGTTGAAGTTGCGGCGGTAGCGGCGCTGCCTGGGCTCCTGATTCTGACTGCCCTCGCCCTGGTTCTCCTTATCCTCTTCCCCTTCCCGCGCAGGCCGGGGTCGAGGTGGGCCCCTGTGTGCACACAAGCCAGTGTAAGCAATAAAGCATAATCAACAGTATGTAAATGAAAGCATAAACAAATGCTCCTGGCATTTATCCTGTAACCAGACAGTCAGATCCTCATGCTAGCAAACGCAAGCATACAAACCTTGGTCTGAACCTTGGTCGGTAGCCTCTGTAGTAGTTCTGTCTCACTGGTTTATTGCCCTGGTCTGGACCACCCTGGTTCTCATCACCTTCACCACCCTACAAACAATATGGCACAGAATTTTTTTTTTTTTTAATAAACATTCGCACACACCTACAAGTGTAGATGTAATAGTTTCACTTAAGCTACATAGCAAGCAAAAGCTTTTTTTAATATTTATTTTTATGTCATGTCCATGTTTGTCATGATCGTGTGCCAGTGTACCTCAGTCATCTCTCCCCTGGGTGGAGCGTTGGTGTAGGGGGGTCTGCGGCCATAGCGTCTTCTCACGTAGTATGGGGGGTAGCGTCTCCTGCCGGGGAAGGTGGGTTTGCGCGGCTGCTGATCACTTTCACCAGCGCTGTCTCCTGCCTCCCTCTTGTCTCCCTCTCCATCACTTGGGTAGTTGTCCTGGTAGTCACGTGGGGGACCCCTCCTGCGTGGGTAGCGTCTATACCTGTTCCTGTCGGCCGCATATTTGCTGCCCTGTACAGGCACGCCGCCTGGCCCAGTCACATTGGCTGCCTCGGCACCCTACAGGAATATATTATAGTGAAACAATTATGGGGAAAACGACTGGCTGCACGATTAAAACATGTAATTACACTTCTCTATTACAAATTGGACACACTTTACTATCAGCAACATTTGTATCGAGTCAATTTAATTAGTTTTTCTTATTTTTACGTAGCTTTGTCGACATGGTCAAGATGAAGAGCTAACCTTTTCTCCTTCAACCACATCAAACTCCACAGTCTCTCCATCCCCTACACTGCGGAGGTATTTCCTTGGGTTATTCTTCTTTATCGCAGTCTGGGGACAATAAACAAACATGAGCAGTCACAACAAGCGTTTCAATGAGACGTTCATTTTGCTTCAGTTTAGGTAACAGTAAGAAACAAAACCATCAGTGTACGTGCCAAATGATTACCTGATGTACAAAGACGTCTTCTTTCGTGTCATTCCTTCCAATCGAAAGAAAACAACCGAACATTAGAGACGCAATATAAATTGAACAGGGACTAAACAAACAGGTTTTAGATAATGGTCACTGGGTAAACAATATCATGCTGTTTCCAGTACTCAGCAGCTTGCCTACAAGTATTTAAAAACTCTTAATAGGATTGAGGATGTTCCCTGACCCACATATATATATACTGTCTAGTTTCTGAGGGGGTTCAAAGCAGTTTACCTGTTGATGAAACCATAGCCATTTCTTACGTTGAACCACTTCACTGTCCCCAGGACCTTTGTTGCTACAAGGGGAACAAATAAATCGGACAAAAGAACCCGTCAGCTTCTACGTCACCGATTACATCTCTCTCACAGCAGTTTTTTGTGAAATGAAACCGCTATCAAATCAAAAAAGCATCATGAACCTAAACCACTGCCAGACTCCAAGCAGAAACTATTTATAGCCTCCAACTGTCGCGCTGTTTATAGACTCTGATTTAAAACTGCTGGACTGCATAACCAGCTGCTTGTCTCAGTCTTTTATTTCCAAAAATGTCTTGCCAATGAGTCAAGTATGAGCGTGCAGTCGGAATTTAAAACGAGCTGCTGATTTCAGAGGAGAGTTAGAAGTACAAGACGCATCCCGGATAAACAATTCTCGTCTTACGGGTCACGTAAGGTCACTGCGCGGAATCAACGCCCATTCATTATTTCCAGGAAATGACACAGTGAGGGTTGAAAGCAGGAAGACACGCACAAATCACACGTGGTGCACGGCCCTAAGAAACTACTATAATATCAGACAGAAATGACTAGAGGCGTGTTGTATCAAGTAAAACCGGGTAAAGACTGAGTACGGGTCGGGGTGAGTTGTGGGGATGTTGTGCGGAGTGTACACGCAGATAACGAGGCTGTGCTAACTAGCCTGTCCTGCTGCGCTTATAGCAACTAGCCTCAACCATGTGGTCGGACATGAGCCAGGAAGCAAACAGTCGGTTCCTTTGTACCTCAGGTATACATTTACAAACCAATTTCGTGCTTTGACGCACAACGTTTTAAAACGCAGCGGCGCGTTTCAGTGCAGTTCCTCTAAAAAACAAAAAAACAAAACATCAAATCACCCCAAACTCGTTCGCGCTTAGACAATAGAAATGTCCGCATCCTGACAGAGCGGCGGACATTTTGGGAATGCTAAGCTAAACATCCAGCTAGTGGCGCTTATAACCGGTTCGGCCTCTACGTTGATTTGCGAATACGGCGATATGACTACAGTTTAGTTCAGTTAAAACTGGAAATGAAACGAATCAGTACGTCAGTGTGAAAACATCCGTTTGATTTGCGCTTTGCCTGTATTATCGCGCAGTACAGCTAGGCCGGAAGGCTAGTCTTACACCGATTAAGGCAAACAAAGAGTAGCTCAGAAAATTCTCAAACAGCTCTCATCAGGAATTTGAGAAATGAAGATTAAAGTCATTGTATTAGTAAATATGCTTTATAATGATGTACTCATGGCTAACAAAAACAAACGGACCACTAGCCATCAGTATGTGGCTTTTGAGGACAGACGGACGCACATACACACACGCGCGCGCGCGCGCACACACGCAGACAGCGGGTCATGATCAAGGCCAAACTCGCTTCCTAACACAAACCAAGGTGTCCGGTATGGTCAGGTCCACGAACCTATTTTCTGCCGCAAGTTCAGTCTAGTACGGCAGAGTAATCATTTCACTTACAATTTCGGATTAATTTTAGATTTCAATATTCTGGATACAGACTAGTATCTGACCGGCGCTGGAACACGCACTCACAGGCCTCAGGTTAGCACTTCGCTAACTAGCATATCAGCTAGCCTCTCAGTCATGAAGCGATGTCGGACTGGCACGCGACAGAACTGGAACACAGCGCGTGTGTTGGTTATTTGGTTATTTTACGAAAATTAACCGTCGGCCTGAATGAAAGCTGATCCAGCTAAACAAATGAACGTTAACATTATTTCGTCAAGTAAGCAGGGCTAGTTAACTTACGAAACTTTCAACCGTTCAACTCGTATTTATTTATAATTTCCCCTCACACAGTAACAGTTGCTGCGTCGAAAAACTTCTGGCACCAGAAACAAACCTGTCCCTGTTCATCGTCAGTTAAGAAACGAGATCCAACCGAGATAACGAGTTACCACGGGGCTGGTCACGTCCCAAATGCCTGCTTAAATATACTTTAGAGCGCTGGCCTCAGAGTGTTTTCAATACAGTACGTACGGTTTAGTAGAGCAGCTACTGGGGCTAGCAAACTCACCGATGACCTTCTTATCCCCCGCGGTAGCTGCGGCTGCCGGGCTGGATGGGCTCTCCTCGTCGTCGGCAGGCTGCGGCGGCTGCTGCTGCTGTGTTTCGGCCTCGCTGCTCATGGTGGTTTCTTGTTGGTAAAGCCGGCGGTGGCTCTCTAGTGTGTTCTTTTTTTCTTCTTCTTCCCCGGTGCTAGATGGTAACCTGGGCCGGCGGTGGTGGTGGTGGGGGCTACTGCCTTCGGGCTCTCTGCTTTCCTTTCTCCGCTCCCGTTGCCGATCGAACTGGACGGAATTAGAAAAGATACCGAAGGATATTCCTGAGCGAACATCCCATTCTTTCATCGGATTGGTCGAGGCGTTGGTCATCAATCTACGTCGCGCGTTTTCCTCAGGCTTATTGGGTGGCTTTAATGTCAGTCACGTGTGCCAGTGCCTATAGGGTCTGTGATTGGCTCGTCGAGAAATGAGTAACGAAGACTTTGCTTTACATGTCACTAAAATGGAGACAGGAAGGAATGAACTCAAATGCCTACATTTTTTTAACCCATGCGGGCTAGAAAAACGATTTTAAATGTCGGGTATAATCAGTTCACCGTCTTTTATTTGTGTTTGTATGTGAGAAAAGTGTCACTTATAAAGCACGACCCTTTAAAATGGAAGTGGGTTTGAAATTACGTCTGATAAATGTTATCACTACAGGCTTTCATTTACAACCTTCTGTTAGTTCTGTACAGGTCTGTGTGCTTTCACAGAGGAAGGCAAGCACTAGGTACTCCTTTTAAAAGAGATTGTCAAATTAAAACAAAATAGTACACAAGAGGCTGTATTTATTATTTATAATACTACTACTACTAATAATAATAATAACCAACAACATTTAGTAATGTTTTAGCAGACAAACCTCTAAGATGGTTTTCATAAAGGATTCTCTTTACTGTATACTAACAAATGCACTCGAGACCCTGTACACTAGCTTTTTATTGGAATAAAACAATATTGTGTCATGCTCCTTTTAATTATTTCAACTTAAACAAAATAGTGTGAAACACTTTTAGCAAAGCATCCAGACACAGAAATGTTGCACTGTATGAACCATCATGTCTCTTTTTTTAGCCTTGTGATTGAATTTACAATTTCAACGTAGACACAGGGTGTCTGAAAACCACATCCTCTCACACAGACACTGCCCACTGCATTTTAAACGGGAGCACTCGTTGAGACCGAGTCATGACCAAGTGTGAGACAGTCCCACACAACCTCCTCTACTTTTGTCATGTAAATGTTGTGCTGGCGCTGCAGCCGAGTGGCTGGACGACGTATGAAGAGCTTGTTGTTAACGGCCCGGCACAAAGACGGGCTTTAACATTGACCCTCAGAAACCTCCTGCCGAGACCAGAGCTCTTCCAGCATTTCTGCTGAAAGGGCTCTTTTGTGTGGATGGGGATGGGGGTCTGAGCCATGATAGTGGGTAGAGAAGCAGGCTTTTGGATAGGTTAGGATGTGGATTTGGGGAAGGCGCAGAGACAATAGAAATTTCACTACTCAGGAACTGGCATTAAATGGCACACCTTAGGACAAAGGCTTGGATTGGTTTCAAACTCCTGTTTGAATGCTTCCAATGTTGTGACGCTTGGATGAATTATTGGCTGAAATTTCATTTTATTAATCAGACGAACAATGGCCAATGCATTAATAGTCATGGAAAGTCAAGGAATGAATGAAACCGTTCCTTACAAAAAAGCTGAAATTTATTCAGGATACTTGGCAGAGAATGCAGTCAGACAACACTGTGAATAGTTAAGTGTAAAGCAATGCAAAAGATGGACAATGAAAGTATTCTTCTTATACCTCAAGAGAAACAGGACACACTTGTCTTCTGGATTTGTCTCACCATGTTTGTTAGATCATCTTACTAAATTTATAGGAGGACATCACAGTTATTCATGTTGGAATTTGTGAAACAGATAATGTAGTAGAGCATAGTGATTTTGTAGATCACAATAATGTCAGAAAACCACACACACACACACACACAAAAAATCACGATTAAAGGTTTCTCTTTTGGGTGACATGAATATAATAAACCACTGCATACATGTGACAACAATAAAGCTGTTTGAACAGAAGAATGGAAACAAAAGAAAGGATCACATTTCTCCACACTGGGCGATGACGATGGGTAGTTTGGGTTTGTTGTTTGGTCCTGTAGGCACGTTCTGCAACACATGTTTAAAGAAAGAGGTTAAATAATAGCATTTACAAAGCTTATGATGCCCAAAATGCCTCAGGTTTTTTTTTCACCATAGTGTCATCTGAAATGTGACTAAAACCCATCAACAGAACTGAACTCATGCATTAATATTTCGCTTTCAGTATGGGCATGGCATAGTCCAAAACCAATTGGACACTGGACATTTTGGCTCTGGACTCCAGAACACTGGCTTTGAAATGAAACAGTTACAACGATGGTAAAGTGCAGGGCTTCTGTTTTAATTAGACGGTGTAGACGTGTGTAGAGATTTCAGGCATTTTAATACAGAAGTGTCATCACTTTATGTAGCCAACAATAATTGTCCAATTTGCTGCTCACTCTGTACTTGGACAAGGGCGCTAACAGAAGGTCAAGAGCTGATCATAGCCAGGACATTTACAGGTATATGTGGCATGTTGTCTCACAACAAAATGAGGCACAGAACAAACTCCCACCATTATGATCTAACATGGATTAGCACCAGAAAATACTGACAAGCTTCAAGAAAAGAAGGGCCAGGGTTACAACTGGATTACAGCATGACAGGGTGTGCTGTTATGGAAAAATAATCAGTGACAGAGTGGAGTTATCTGTTACAAGTTTGAGGTTTATTATTTGCTTATAACAGCGCACCCGAAAATGTTTTATTCATCTAATATTATATATTATTATTAATCGATGAACAACAGGTCATACATTTTTATCCATTTACTATTGTGGAAATTCGCCAGAACAAGTTAGTTCCTGTTATCACTTACGTTGTAACATCTATAAACAGTCATTTCTGCACCAGATTCTCTTTTTCTCTCTCTTAAAGGTAATAATAAGAAAACAAGTATATTCGATGGGTGTGTCGCCACTCCCAACAAGTGTGGTCCTTCTTGTTACTAATTTTTATGTCTAAAATACCCTTAAAATAACCATTAAACAGGAAGGAAGCTGTGACCTTGACCTTGTTTGGATTTAATCAGTATATCTGCTAGTTATAATGATAATTCCATGTAAATCCCACAAACATTCACTCAATTGTTCTTGGAATATGGAGCCAATCAGAATCTCAGATGGGTACACAGATAGATGTATGGTTGTACAGGGACAAGGTTTGCCTAAAAGTGCTGACGTGGGCGGGGTGTTCTTTCATAAATGTAAAATAAACATCTCCTTTCAGAAAGGAGTGAACCAGCTCTACCTGTTCTAGTGAACCAGCTGTTTCTACAGAAATTATAACATATTAGAACAAGTGCATTGATATAAATTTGTCTTACGCTGGCACTACCGTCCGAACTTCTGACCAGTTCCCGGTTTCACGGTAAAATTCCCCGACGGTTAGTATTACCGTGTCACATTTAATTATCATTAAAACCGTGATTTATAAAACAAACGGTAAATGCTGTCCACACACACCCAGCATGAGTCTGACGCAAATCTAAAGTGTGGTCATATTTTGGCTTTTATAAAAATGTTAAGGGAAACTTAATAGAAGATGATAACCTTGTCTGCAGAGCTTGCCAAAAGAAAGTTGC
Source organism: Ictalurus furcatus (assembly GCF_023375685.1). Lineage (NCBI taxonomy): Eukaryota > Metazoa > Chordata > Actinopteri > Siluriformes > Ictaluridae > Ictalurus > Ictalurus furcatus. Next base: position 7,682,005 of record NC_071259.1, read on the forward strand.
TGCGAAAGGGGGCTTTGGCAATTCTTCCTCTTTTCCCCCCTCACTTTTAAATAGCTTATGAATGCCCATGCAGCCGTGTGCATGCACTTTCGCATTTGAATTACTGGCAATTTGGGGGGCAATTGCTTGAATGCTGGGTTCATTTAAGGGACGTGCAGAAGAAGGTGGGGGGGCCTCTGGGGGCTCGAGCCCCTGCCCTTTTTCTAAATTATTTTAAAGTGCCCCTCTCAACATTAATTAATAAACAATTATATTATGTAAAAAGCATTTGAATTCAAATTAACATGAGCGTACACAAAACAGTAGCAAATTAATCAAAGAAAGTCAGAGAATTTTCCTATTTATTTGTCTGACTCGAGTTTCGTCATGGCGCAATCGCGATGCCACCACTGCCACTGTATTAAGAATTCAACAGCAAGGTGCTACAAAAAGGTAGAGCTTTGAGATTTATAAACGGATGAGATAAAGTTTAAGCTGTGCTACTGTGATGGAATCAGTAAAAAGGCTTCTTTCTTTCTTTTATTTTTTAAAAGAGCTGCTAAAGATTCAGTGTCAAACTCAATGGTGGCCCTGTTCACACCTGGTATCAACATCCATCTCGGGTGATCTGATCACTCATGGACAGCTGAGACGGAGAGCTGTTTACACCTGGTATTTGTATGTATATCAAATGCACCACTACTGACCACCTGAGATTAGATTTCATGACATAAATAAGTTAACAAAGCGCTCCAGCAGTAGTATTTGTAAAATCAGTTTTAATGGGGATAGCCTTTACTTTACTCTTAATTCAGTAAAGGGAAAATGAATCACACGTAAATGAATCACATGAAAATGAATCATATGAAAATGAATAAATAAATTAAAACATGGAAGTTCATTCCACCACTGAGGGACAGTTAATTTGAAGGTTCTGGAAAGGGACCTCATGCCTCGCTGAGTAGGCACTACCAGGCGTTGGTCGTTAACAGATCGCAGGTTGCTGGAGGGAACATAAACCTCAAGGAGAGTTTGAGGTAGGACAGTGCTGTTCCAGGCAAAGTCTTGTACGTGAGCATCAATGACTTGAATTTGATGCGGGCGGCCACAGGAAGCCAGTGGTGGGAAATGAAGAAGGGTGTGACATGGGTTCTTTTGGGCTGGTTGAAAACAAGGCGTGCTGCTGCATTCTGAATCATCTAAAAGGGTTTGATGGAGCTGGCTGGGAGGACCGGGAGAAGTGCGTTGCAATAACCAGTTTTAAGATAACAAGAGCCGGGACAAGTAGCTGTGTAGCCTGTTCAGTGAGATACGTTCTCGCTGTCATCAAATATGTTTTAACTGAGTATGTCGGTTTTCAACCTCCAAAATGAATTCCATTACAACAGCTTGCTAGCAAGTCATCATGTTAACAGGTAATAATCTCGAATTACTAATTTTCTCGTCCAACTAGCAAGATTCAAAGAAATGTAATCAAAGAAAAAATGTAGCATTTATCAGCACTACTCCACTACATGGTCAGTAAAATAGTTCAGATACTTATTTAAAAAATTAGTGTCACTACTGCATGATAAAAAGCTTTTTAACGTTTTGTTTTGCAGCTTTCAGATTATGTTGTAGACAGAAACACACTTACTTTACAAATACTCCAGAACAGAGCATGTTTCTATGATTAACCCGACCATCAGGTCATGGTGCCCAGTAGCTGTTAATGCACAACGAATTTGACAAAGCAGCCAGGAATACGAATCATTGTTGCTCTTTAGCTGCTCAGTGAATGCTGAAGAAGAGTAATTAAAAACACATGGTTAAAGCAAGTGTGGAGTTCACAGCCAAAAATGTAAAATGTACTTGGCTTACCGAGTCTTAGGCTCAATGCATACTCCACTTAGCACAAAAAGCACTGAAAACATTCCTTCATCACAGGCCAGGTAAAGAGGACCGTGAAGATATTTTTAGACAGATGTGTGATGTCTATGGTCACGGACTTCAAACAGTCACCAACTGCAGTGAATTGTAATCAAGAATTAAATACTATGGATGCACCCTAGTACATCAGGTATTGTTCTAATACTGTGCTCATTTACTGGTAGTCTTGCTTGTAAAAATGCTCTGATACCAGGCTTTGACTAGGCCATTCCATAACCCTCCATTTCTTCTTATAGATCCATCCCTTGATGGATTTGCTAGTGCGCTTAGCATCATTATCCTGTTGAAAGGCAGAAATTCCCATTTTTGGTCTCTGGTAAGAAGAGTTTAAAATGCATGCACGATGCTGTGAATTGCGCTCACAAAAAAGTGCATAAACATACATGTATACGCTGTGTAAAATGGCCACTGTGTAAAAGAGGGAAACTAAAAAGAGCTAAGTAGCATGTTCTGTGATGTCCCAAATTGATTAATACTAAATAGGTTACTCATTTTGATATCAGTATCAGTATTAATGAGTATCAAAAAACGTGTATTCCTTCTCATACTTAGTGTGAAATTAAGTGTATTGATGCATCAATGCCAATTTGATTTAAGATCATATTACTTCCAGGAAGTGGGGACAATGTGTGTGCAATGAAATGTTTCGGCTGATATAATTGTACACACCATCTAAATAAAGCTGGAATTCTGTGCTCTAACCTCACAGTCACTCATCACTATCCAGTGAAAATGACTAATGCATCAAATCTATGTTGCTCACTGAATGACATCATACACTGCACAAAAAGACTTATTCATTCTGACGGTGTCAAAGCTCATGGCTTTATCATACACGTTTTAAAGGCAGCATTAGTTTAGTACATGACTGCAACTAGCCTTATAATATAAACAACTGAAGAGAAAGATTATTCAAAGTTTCTGGTTGTTTTACTGGGAGTCGTTTGATGATTTAAACTCAGAAGCTTACCTCAATTTTTCTCATGATGAGCAAACCATCCACCACTTTGCCTGAAATGAAAATAAATAATTAAGGAAAAATGCAAGGAATAGTCAAACAGATATTCAGGCATTTCAGAGTTATGCTTAAATCAAGATTTCTGGAGCACCCTTAATCATGTCTCTATTTTAAAGTGTCTTGGAGGAATGATGTGTGTATATATACGTGAAACACACTTTACTTTTCCCCCAACTTGGAAACACAATAGATTTGCAGAATAGGATAGAGTTTCTAGCACTCACCGAACACTACGTGCTTCCCGTCTAACCAGTCACATTTTGTACAAGTGATGAAAAACTGGCAGCCATTTGTTCCTGGGCCACTATTTGCCTGTGGAGAGAGAAAAAAAATGAGGAATGAACACGTTAATAAGATTCAAAATGGGAAAACCACAAATAATGACCAATACAAATGAATATTAGAACTCTACTGATACATAAAGGTCCACCACAAATATAATAAAAGTTCAAACAAATCAAAATACAGTGGTGCTTGAACGTTTGTGAATATATAGAATATAGCATAATTTTCTATATATCTGCATAAATATGACCTAAAACAGCATCAGATTTTCTAGTCCTTCAGAAGTCCTAAAAGTGGACAAAGAGAACCCAATTAAACAAATGAGACAAAATTTTTTTATACTTGGCCATTTATTTATTAAGGAAAATGATCCAATATTGCATATCTGTGAGTAGTAAAAGTATGTGAACCTCTAGGATTAGCAGTTTAATTTGAAGGTGAAATTAGAGTCAGGTGTTTTCAATGAATGGGACGATAATCAGGTATGAGTGAGCGCCCTATTTTATTTAAAGAACAGTTATCTATCAGAGTCTGATCTTCACAACACGTTTGTGGAAGTGTATCATGGCATGAACAAAGGAGATTTCTGAGGACCTCAGAAAAAGTTGTTCCTCATCATGCTGGAAAAGGTTACAAAATTATCTGTGAAGAGTTTGGACTCCACCAATCCACAGTCAGACAGATTGTGTAGGAAATTTAAGACCATCGTTACCCTCCACGAGTGGTTGACCATCACCGATCACTCCAAGAGCAAGACATGTCACAGTCCACGAGGTCCCAAAAGTAACCCAGGGTAACTTCTAAGCAACTAAAGGCCTCTCTCATATTGGCTAATGTTAATGTTCATGAGTCCACCATCAGGAGAACACTGAACAACAATGGTGCGCTAACAATCACTTGGACAAGACAGAAGGCTATTGGAAAAATGTTTTGTGGACAGATGAGTCCAAAATAGAATTTTTGGTTTAAATGAGAAGCGTTATGTTTGGAGAAAGGAAAACACTGCATTCCAGTATAAGAACCTTATCCCACCTGTGAAATGTGTTGGTGGTAGTATCATGGTTTGGGCCAGGATGTCTTGTCATCATTGATGGACCAATGAATTCTGAATTATACCAGTAAGTTCTAAATGAAAATATCAGGATCTGTCCATTATCTGAATCTCAAGACAAAGTGGGTTATGCAGCAAGACAACGACCCACACAAGTCATTCTACTGAAGAATAGTTCAAGAAGAATAAAATTAATGTTTTGGAATGGCCAAGTCAAAGTCCTCACCTTAATCCAACAGAAATGTTGTGTAAGAACCTGAAGCAAGCAGTTCATGTGAGGAAACCCACCAACATCCTAGAGTTGAAGCTGTTCTGTACTGAGGAATGGACTAAAACTCCTCCACGCAGATGTTCAGGACTGATCAACAGTTACCATAAACATTTACTTGTAGTTGTTGCTGCACAAGGGGGTGGCACCAGATACCGAAAGCAAAAGGTATACATACTTTTGTCACTCGAAGATGTGTAATATTGGATCATTTTCCTCAATAAATAAATAAATGACCAAATGTAATAATTTTTGTTTCATTTGTTTAATTGGGTTCTCTTTATCTACTTTCAGGACTTGTGTGAAAACCTGATGTTGTTTTAGGTCATATTTATGCAGAAATATATAAAATTCTACAAACTTTCAAGCACCACTGTATTTAGCTTTAGCTGAACTTTTATTATGTCCTTGGTGGAACTTTATGTGTCATTAGAGTTCTAGTATCTTTTTGTATTGTTATTTTTTCACACATTGCCAGTCACATATAACTGGTTGACTGTTGGTCATTATTTGCGGTTTTGTTTTCCTTCTTTGAATCTTGAACGCTTTAATTTGATTGTCAGCATTTTTTTGTAACAGGAACAGTTTTCTTTCACAAAGAGTCTTCAGAGTTGTGGCTATTTTTGTCTGATTTAAGTGAGAGAAAAAAGGACAGGCTGGTGAGGAACGGCAGTTTGCTCTACAACATTAAACCTAACCATGAATGGAAAAAAGTACTGCGTATCATTGTGATATATAAAAATTGGACTCGTTGGCAAATTGCAGTGGTACAAGAGGAATAAAATATGGTGGGATGTATTATTATCAAAAAAGAAAAACTACTTGTGTGCTAACACAAACTCTGCTTCGTGTTGAGTTGCATCACAAAACCCTGTAGTTGATTACTTTCCTAAAACAGCACACCCCACTGTGTTTTGTTCCTTATAGAACACTTGCATGACTTGTTTGTCAACCACAGCAGTGACAGTTTTCACACTTTGACTTGTCTGCACACTCAATGACATATATTAAAAGAACAATGTAAATGGATCAGTGTATCTCTGAAGGAAGTCTGGCTTGCATTATCACCAGATCTCAGGTGGGCAAGATATAAAAACTGTCTGCATCATGTTCGGGGCTGGGGGAGGGGGGGGGGCGGAGGGGGGGTTGAAACACACCTGCAGGATACGTAGAATTATTTATACAGTACACTGAGTTATTCCAAAAAAACTACAGGAAAGACTGTGTAGAGGGGTGGGTGGGGGGTGGGGGGTGTCCTCTCATAAGGATGACCCTCATAATATAAATAAATTTCTGGCAATGTTACTCTCACCATGTTGACAGCTCCCTGACTTCGCACACTCTCCTGACTCATGAGCTTATTTACATACTGTGCAGGAGGAACAGGAATACAAAGTGTAGATGTTGAGCAGGGAAATAAATACAAGGTATAAACAAGGGGCACTTTTTTGGCAAATCCTCTAAAACACTTTCAAATGCATCTATGATTCTACAAAAAGTGTCCCAAAAGTCCCCATACATAGGGAAAACTAACACTTTTTTAGCTAAATGTAACAAAACATCCTCTACATGATTGCCATTTCTTTCTTTTCTTTTCTCTCACCTTGCCTCTCCCACTTATGATGAACTTACGGTGTTATGAATGTAACTTCATGTATATTGCAACCTTGCGACAGCTTCCTGATCCAGCCATGAGAATGATTTCAATATGGTCTTTTTTTGTCAAAGGCATTCTTAAAGGCTATCTGAAAAATAAATTTATATACACTGCCTGGCCAAAAAAAAAGGTCTCTGTTTGGATTTAAATAAGCAAATACTTAAAAGCCTATGATTGGATCCTTATTGCAGTTATTAATGTGTTTTAGCTGGCAACAATTATTTTAACTCTATCTGATGCAGTGTGTAGCTTCTCATTTCTTAAACAACCATGTCGGAAGACGTATCCCCTGGTCATGGAAAAGATGTTACTGTGGTTCAGAAGGGGCAAATTATTGGCCTGCATCAAGCAAAGAAAACAACTAAGGAGATTGCTGAAATCCCTCGAATTTGGTTAAGAACTGTCCAACGCATTATTAAAACCTGGAAGAAATGTTCAAAATCCTGAATGATCGTGATTGGAGATCTTTAAAACGCTTGGTGAAGAAGTTACATTGTAAAAAAAATCAACAGTAGAACTCACGGTTATGTTTAATAGTGAAAGTAAGAGCATTTCCACACGCACAATGCGACAAGGGACTAAACAGCTGTTCAACGTCTACACTTCGTATTCGTATATTTTGTACTGTACTGTTTGGTTTCATTTGAAAATGGCATAAGAAATGTCAGGTGTGTGTGTCAGATAAGGTTATTACAGTTCAATAATGTTACATATACACAATTAAATAGAACTTACATTAAACACAACAGTATCAAAATACTGAATCCTTCATATTATCCAGACATAGTGTTTTTACTTGCTTAGAGTACATTAATATTGTAGAGTACTGTATGAGCAATATCTCCTACTATGTCACATTTTGACTTCATACAATGTTTATAATTTTGTTCATTTTTTAAAAATTGTTTGTTTTTACGTGCTTAGTGCACATTAATAATCGTGCATGGTCTTTTGTCTGTGTTCAATGTTTACTGTTTGCTACTTTTTGTACTACATAAGTGTTCACTTGCCATTTTTGCACTGTGTCTGGGTAGGAGTGTGCAACTGTAGCACAAGAATTTCACTGGTAGATGCTTTAAGCACTCTTTATGCACATGACAAACTTGAAACTTGATAGAAAATGAGCGTGTATGTGAGTGAGTATATTTACAGGTGAATTTGTATGAATAGGACATATCCAGCATTGAATGTATATTTAAAAATTTATATTCTATATTATAATATGCATTCACTGTCTGCATTTTCTATACCATTCTGTGTAAACACTACAGATATTGTGTGCTAAAATCCCAGGAGATCAGCAGTTTCTTATATACTCAAACCAGTGAACAATCATGGTCATGGTCAATGTCACAGAGGTCACATTAATCCCCATTCTGATGCTTGATGTGAACATTAACTGAAGCTCTTGACCCGTATCTGCATTATTTTATGCACTGCAGCCATATAATTTAGGATAATTGCATTAAAATACCTTTGTAAAGCTCATTCATGTGGTAGCTGAATCTTAGCTGAAATAAATGACTCATTTTACCAACTGTAGTAAGTTTGAGTGGGCCGGCAACAAGCACTTCTTTTTAATTAGTTTTTTTTTTTTTATTACAGAGTCTTAGGATCACCTCTTGATGATCATTTGCTCATTATACATTATTAATAAGTCAACCTCATTATTAAAGAGTAAAATCACAGATCGTTCTCCCATGCAATATCCCGCTAAATTCCCTACTCACACCAGTCCAATCGCTCGCAACGTGCATTTGGAAACGAGCGTAAAATGATCTGCTGCAATCAGCTGTGAAATTTTCAATTTAACATTTGAAAAGAGTTCCAGCCTTACCTGACCCATTGTACCTGATGATCCAATACAAGGTGTACATATTACATGTTAATACAAGGTGTAAATATTAGTGATCACTTACCATAGACAGCAAGCCAGGAGTAGAATGTTTCAGTTTAAAATTTTCATCTGCAAATGGACCTCTGTAGATGCTGCAGATTCCCGTGCCATCTCCCTGTGAGAAAACATCATGGAATGAGAGGTCTGAAGTTCATGCCACATACACACTCGTCTATTAGTTAACCAAGCTGCATCTGATGGGTTTGAACACTAGAGGGTGAGAGAGGACATTCAGAGAGTGAGCTGTCTTTCTAAAACCCAGTGAACCAGAACTCTTAGTATTAGCTAACAACATTGCAGGTTTTATCTATACTGAATTAATCTATATTGAGTAAAGCTACACAAAATATGCTTAATGGATGCAAAAGTTATGTTATTTTATTCGGCTCGAATGGGATTTCTGGGCATATGCCCGTTAAAGCAAGATACTTCAGGTCGCAACATCTATGCTGCATCTAAAACATCTCCTCTCTTAAAATGTAGTAGTAAAAATATCAAAACTCAGCAGAAAAAAATCTTTATTTTACTTTTCTTGTCCACCTGTGACCACCCATTATTATTAATTATTTTAATGTAGGAGGCTTTAAACTCCACCCACACAACATAATCCCGTCATGTCGTATATCCCTGAAAAGCTTGTCTCAATTTATGCATCATTATGATACATGTCAATATGTCCTTTATAAAAACTTATAAACCACACTAACTAGTGTGGAAACATATTAAAGCACAGTGTATTTTTAAACCAATAGACAACAGATCAGAATTTCAGTTTTCATTTCCTTATATTTACATCTAGATGTGTTAAACAACTTAGAATATGGCAACTTTTGTTTGAACCCGCACATTTTTTCAAGTGATCAAAAACATGTAACTGATAGATGTTCCTTGCTGCCCAGGTGTGCCCTGTTAAACTGAACGAAGAGAGGGTATGCACGTGACGTCACGGTAGCCAGAACTCGCCGTGGTCACGCCCACTGAGTGGCAGCATTAGTGTACAAAGTCGTGTGGCTTCTGCTTGGTTGGAGTGAAAACCTGCACCCACACCGGCCCTTTCTGGATAAGAATGGACACCCCTGTTCTAGAGCAATCTCGTCATTTTCTACATCATCGAATTCTCTGGTGCAGATCACTCCTTTGCAGTAATTAAGAGTGGGATGTGGAAGGACCTTTATTTCAAATCGGCCAATAAATTTGCACAAAGTATATTCTCTGCATTGGCTTTTTTAGACCATTCTACCAGAATCTGTCCAGATCTCAGTTTCTTCACACCTTTCACTGCACCAGCTATTCCTCTAATGCCCTTATGAATGACAAAAGGAGATTTTGTGATCGGCATATCCGAAGACATTGACTGAATAATTATGAATTTTGTCCAACCTTCAGTACTAAGCGTGGGAGCATATTGTTTCTCAGAGTTACAGTCTGTGTCTAAATCTAAAAGACGCTTCTTGGAGGTATGCTTGGTAGCCATGTTTAAAGTGTTTTACTTCATCATCTCTACTCCCCACCCACCTCGGAGTCCAACAAGGGAATGCACAGAGCTGCAGATATCCAGCATACTTGAGCAAAAAGGGCATCAAAGGCTCAGTCCGCTCGATTGACACTTAGCCAATGCCTTCTTGGAGTACCAGAATGATACTTGATATTATATCTCACAGTATTCCCAGGGCAAGTCTTGACCAGCGAAGTGACTGGAATGGGCCTTTCCATCCTCCCCTCTAGATAAAGTAGGAGCCAAAGCACCATGTTGAAAAAATGGAAGCTGTAGCAAACCACATTTCTCAGGGACCAGGATCTCTTCTTTTATCAACATGGGTCGCAACTCACGGCAAACGAGTTTATCAAACATTTTAAGTCTTTTCTATGCATACTAAACAGGCCGCCAAGTAGTATAGCATTTTGCACTACATTCATCTATAGAGTATACATTTTTTTCAAGAGTCACATAATGCATACAATCTCCCAGGCCATTTTTAAAGGTACATGGGAACTTAGCCTTCCATTTTTGCAGTATGACTCACCTGATTAAGAGAGTGGCAAAAGCCATCATGTTCTTGGCAGAACTATCTGTGTTTATTCCAAATATTGCTCCAGTATAAGTGAGCCCAACTGGTCTTTTGAAAATCCCAATTTTACCTTCGACCAATGTAAAAAACAGACATTTTAAATTAAATTACTACACGTCTTACACAACTTGAAGAGAAGTGAATCCTGTCCAGAATATTCTGCACCAGTTTTTCTGAAATCTGTGTATTGAGCTCTTTCTCCCATTGTTGTTCTAATAAAGATAGGGGCTTTCGAACCGTACGAATGAAGTACATTACTGTACATACCAATGGCATTTTTAGACTGAGGGCTAATATTCACTTTGGTATCTAAGAGTGAATTAGGTGGCAGCAGTGGAAATTGGCAGCTACTTATGACATAAAACTGCGCAGCTGCAAATACCTAAAGAAGTGTAAACGTGATAAAGTGTGTACTAAGTTGTTCTAAGGATATGAAAGTGTTTTCAACATACAGATCTTTTAATGGAGGGCATAAACATATTTTTTAGTATTAGGCTAAATCTATCTTAAATAATCTAAAGATTATGTTAAGGTTAAAGCTGTACAGTATTTATGTTGTAATGTACATATGAATTAAGATCATGTTTGAGCAGCTTAGGATGCCATGTTAGAAGCATAATAATAATAATAATAAAAAACCTAAAGGAATATGTTTGTTCTACTGCGACAGTAAATATTCATTCTGGAATTGGAACGTGTAATGGTCAATATGTAGAGGCTGTCACAGGATTTACCCCACCCAGATGGCAAACACACGATACCTTGAACAAATTTACAGTTCATTCAGCTGTTGTGTGCTTCTGTTGGATTCAGTAATAAGTCATAGAGTCGTGAAAGACCCGGGTTCTGCATATTTACATAAAAAAACACTGCAAACTTACATTTACAAAGTCGCCACCTTGAATCATGAAGTCTTTAATAACCCTGCAAAAGAGAGAATAATAAAACAGAACAAGGTAAATAATATAATTAGAGATGCACCGATACTAAATTTCTCAGCCGATACCGATTATTCAGCACGATATCGGCAGATACCGATAGTTCTGCCTTTTATGCCTTCTTTTAAATTAATAATAATTAAACCCACAATTCTGAAAGAAATGCAAATAAAACTTTATTATCTCCATTTCAACAAGTTGTTTTACAGTAACTGGTCTCATAAACAGAAAACATTACTCTAATTAACATTAACACATGAACTAAATTCTGAAGATTAAAGTAAGATTTCTTAACAGAATCCTGTTAGGCTCACATTCACTCACCACAAACAAAAGCATTCTACTTTATCATTGAACATCAAACTGGTGATATACAGGCCTAATATAAACCTTTTTTTTAATGATATTAACTCATATTAACATTAACTACATATGAAATATACTACTCTACAAATATTTTACTGTGCAATATATAACTTTTTTCAATTCATCTTCATTTAAAACTTTCAACGGTGTATTGGTCCTTTAATTCAGCATGAGCAGCTCGAGTAGAGTGGGGGAAGTGGGGGGAATTAGACTCGATGCCTTCACTGCTGCAGCGTCCAGTGTAAAATTTTTAGCAGTGCAGAGCTTACAGAGCATACAAACTACAGTTTTCTCATCATTCCACACAAGAGACATCTTCTTTACAAAATCGATGTGTTTTCCCACCCTCTTTTTATTGACAGGATATAATAGGCCCTGATCATCGGATGTTTTTAAATTATTGGCCGATAGTTGATAGCGGGAAAAATAGCCTTTATCGGCCGATACCGATTATCGGCCGGTACATCGGTGCATCTCTAAATATAATGTACTGCATTAAAAAAGAGCAATATGCATTTGGCAACTCATGGGGCATCGGTGTAATAGTGTATTTGTGAAGAGCTACAGTACAGGCTAACTGTTAGCTCCTATATTATAACAGCTGCAACCAACTGATGTCATTCCACATTCAGTTCATGGATCCAGAGAAACTTTCACATTCTTCGTCAAAGAAATCAACATCTTCCTGCTTAACAGAGTTATAAACTATGACCTTCGAGCTGTTTATAAATAATGCGTTCTAGCAGATTACACCATGTCCCTAATACAGTACATGTTTGTAAGATTGAAATGGGTTGCTAGGAAAATAAAGATATGGGACACATACACCATACACCTTCTCCTGCTGATAGAGAAGATGAGAAGAATGCTGGTGGACGTTTCCATGATCTCCTGGGTCACTGACTACCTGTCGGACAGACCCCAGGCTGTGTGGCTGGGAACCTGCCTGTCTGAGCACCTGCTGTGCAGCACTGCAGCACCACAGGAAACCATGATCTCCCCCTTCTTTTCACCCTGTACACCGCAGATTTTCAGTACAGGTCGGAACTCTTACACCTTCAGAAAACCTCTGACAACTCTGTGGTGGTCGGGTGCATCAGGGTTGGACAGGAAGAGGACTACAGGGACCTAGTCAACATCTTTGTGCAGTGGTGCGGGAAAAACCATCTGCTTGTCAATGTGGTCAAGACCAAGGAAATGCTGGTGGACTACAGGAAGAAGAGGACCACAACCATCCCTATTACCATCATGGGTCAGGATGTTGACCTGGTTGGCACCTACAGATACCTTGGTATCCCATCTCGACAACAAGCTGGACTGGAAAGTCAACTCAGAGGCTGTGTATAGAAAACGGATGAGCAGAATCTACTTTCTGAGGAAGCTCAGGTCCTTTAATGTTTGCACAAAGATGCTAGAAATCTTCTACCAGTCTTTGGTAGCCAGCGGAGTCTTGTTTGCAGCAGTATGCTGGGGAGGTGGCATCAGAGCTGGAGATGGAAAACAAAAACTTCAACAAACATGATCAAGAAGGCCGGCTCAGTCTTGGTGTGCTCTCTGTACAATTTTGATGTGGTGGAGGAAAAGAGGACACTCAATCAACTCAAAGCCATTCTGTATAACAAACAGCATCCCCTCCATGACCTACTGGTTACAGCGGAGCTCCTTTAGTAGAAGACTCATTCAGCTCTGCTGTAGAAAGGAGCAGTAAAGGAGGTCATTTGTACAAACAGCGATTAAACTGTACAACAGCTCATCAGAGTATTGGGACACTATTTTGCATTGAGCCAGTTCATTTTCAGTTCATCCTTGAACTGAAAGTTTATTTCTGTTTACATTGTTTACACTGCACTACCACATCAAACTCTTACAGTGTATACTTTTTAAAATATATATATATTTATTCTTATTTTGTTTCATTTACCATGTTAAATTGCTTTTATACTCAGAACCAAAAACCTCTGTTTCTAGATGACCTGTAGTCATGAAATTTTGCATGCTCGTTCCAACCCTATTTGGAAGGATATTACAAAGGAATTTCCAAAAATGCACACTTCCTCCTTTTTTCCTCCTCACTGCCACTTAATAGTGAACTAACCACAGGCGCACGCTTATCCCTACCAATCATTCACCAGCCAACAATGCTTTTGTGCAGCTATAATTCGTAGGATCTTTAAACAATAATGAGCCTGTTGTTGGAGACGCGATACAATCAGCATGGAAATAAAGTGTTCTCTATGATATGAAGAGATTGAGGAGTCAGTTTTGCTGTTTGTGTTCTCTGGGCAGAAGTTGCGCATAGATCGTTGCAAAAAAAAAAATTGCTTAGCTAGTCTATTTTGCTGATAAAAAAGTGAGTAAAAAAGTGCAGAAAGGGTACTATTCTGACAGGTTATGACAGCATTTTTACGACTACTACTAAATAACAATGACATCCAAGAAAAGCAGAATGAAACACAGATATGAGGATGCCCCCTCATGTGTGTGATGTGCGGCAAAAGGTTGTTGAGCTTCACAAAAAGGGAAGTTGCTATAAGAAAATAGCACAAGCATTGAAAATGCCCATTTCCACCATCAGGGCAATAATTAAGAAGTTCTAGTCAACTGGAAATGTTATGATTAAACCTGGAAGAGGACGTGTGTCTATATTGTCTCAACACACTGTGAAGAGGATGGTTCCAAAAAACCTCCAAGGATCACAGATAGAGAACTGCAGAAGTTAGTTGCGTCTTGGAGTCAGAAAGTCTCCAAAACTACAATCCGAAATCATCTACATCACCACAAGTTGTTTGGAAGGGTTTCAAGAAAAAAGCCTCTACTCTCATCCAAAAACAAACTCAAGAGTCTTCAGTTTGCCAGACACTACTGGAACTTCAAATGGGATTGGGTTCTATGGTCAGATGAAACCAAAATAGAGCTTTTTGGAAATAAACACCAAAGGTGGTTTTGGAACACAGAGAGGTAGCCATATGGAAAAGTACCTCATGCCCACGGTTAAATATGGTGGTGGTTCTTTAATGTTTTCGGGCTGTTTTTCTGCCAGAGGACCTGGACATTTTGTTAGGATACATGGCATCATGGACTCTATCAAATATCAACAGATATTAAATGAAAACCTGACTGTCTCTACCAGAAAGCTTAAAATGGGCCATGGTTGGATCTTCCAGCAGGACAATGATCCAAAACATACATCAAAATCAACACAAAAATGGTTTACTGACCACAAAATCAAGGTCCTGCCATGGCCATCCCAGTCCCCTGACCTGAAACCCATAGAAAACCTGTGGCATGAACTGAAGAGGAGAGTCCACCAGCGTGGACCTTGAATTTTGTAGGATCTGGAGAGATTCTGTATGGAGGAATGGTCTCAGATCCCTTTTCATGTATTCTCCAACCTCATCAGGCATTATAGGAGAAGACTCAGAGCTGTTATCTTGGCAAAGGGAGGTAACACAAAGTATTGACTAAAAGGGAGGCAATAATTGTTGCACACCTATTTTTAACAAAGTTTATTATATATATATATATATATATATATATATATATATATATATATAAATTGTTTGATATCCATGAGAGCAGAGTATTTTTGTGGGTTTTTTTTTTAAACAAAAGTTTAAACAATAAAGACAATTTTTCACAGCCTTCTTTGCTCATATTTCCCAAGGGTGCCAATATTAGTGGAGGGCACTGTACGTGAGATTACTGTTTATGGTACCACTTAAAAACCATGAAGCTGGCTTTGGACTGCAATTGATACTAACAGTTTTGCTACAATGAATAAGGAGTACGATTGCTATGATAGTTTTAGTACTGCAATTGCCACAAACTTGCACTCAAGTCTCCGTCAGTGAACAGTGGATAACTTCAACAAAATAGACTTCATGTGAAAACTCTATTGAATTTCCTGGGTACTCAGTTGCACTTTTTGGCCAGGTAGTACACAGTTATAGAAGTGAACTGTGTATAACACTATCCGGTGTCACCCAGACGAGGATGGGTTTCCCTTTCGAGTCTGGTTCTTCTCAAGGTTTCTTCCTTCTATTGTCTCAGGTAGATTTTCTTTGCCAAGATCGCCACTGGCTTGCTCTTTAGGAACAAATTTTATATCTTGAATTTATATAGTTCTGTAAAACTGCTTTGTTAGAAGTGCTATACAGATACAACTGAACTGAACTGAATTAAAGACAATCCTGCAAATCCACATTTTAGTGAATAAAAATGTGAAAATCATGACAGTCAGAGCCATCACTCAATAGTAATTTTTTTTTTTTTTTTTAAATGTTCATTCATTCATCTTCAGTATGGGAAAAATAAACATTTGCCATGCAACAGTAGTCAAATGAAACCAATCTGATAATCTGCTAGTGTCTGGTGCTCACTAGGTAACTTTGCAAAAATTTCTTTTTGCTAAAATTAATTAAAAATTAATTAATTAATTAAAATTTCTAAAATGAAATATAGTGTTGGTCAGAGTTTGAAGAAGCAGAGGATTCTACTGGTGAAATGATTTGTACCGTGACATTGGATCACAATAAAGATAACTGATGGAAAATATATAGCCATAAGCCTTACCTATGGAACGTGCATCCTTTGAATCCGATAGGAACACCGTCTTTCCTGTAAATGATTTGCATGATTCAAATGAAGGCAAAAGAAATGGAAATAGGAAAAATATCACAGCAGACTTCACAACAGGCTAAATCTAACACCGAACAGATTTAAAGTTGAACAAGATCGATCTTTACTGTGTTAGTAAAAAAGCTTGAAGCAAGGCTTTTGTGAGGTAAAAGGTATTTGTCACAGTAAGTCAGGAAATTCAAGGACAAGCATGCTGACAGAAATGAGGTTTCAAAAAGGTGTAAAATGACACCTGATCTGTAAAGAGATCCCCTGAGACTTAGTACAAAGCAATTAGACCGGGTTACCTGAATTCCCCTGTGCAGAACTGCCTGCAAGACAAAACACAAGTGCATTGTCAAAACACAACACACAGACACATTAGGTTTTACACACCAACTACATCAGTTATAAAATAAAAAATAACACAGACAAATATTTTCGACTTCTATTAGAGTTTAGGAAATAAATGGAAAGTCGAAAACATCTGTTCTTATTCACTGAACGTTCCATGAAGTAATGAGCAGCAGCGAAATACATAAAATCATGCAAATACATGCCAAGAGCCTCAGTTAATGTTCACATCAAAAGCTGTTCACATCGCCTAGACTTTTGCCATCTGTCAACTGTCTATCTTCACTAAGCCTGTGCCCAATGTAGGCTCAGTTTTCTGGTTTTCTGCTGTTTTAGTCCATCTTCCACAAGGTTTGATGTGTTGTGTCTTCTTAGAGGCTTTTCTCCTCAGTGCGGTTGTAAAGAGTGGTTATTTGAGTTTCTGTAGCCTTCCTATAAGCTTGAACCAGTCTGACCATTCTCAACAACAAAGCAGAACTACTACTCACTGGATGTTTTTTTGTTTTCTGTACCATCCTGTGTAAACTCTAGAGACTGTTGTGTGTGAAAATCCCAGGAGAGCAGCAGTTTATGAAATACTCAAACCAGCCATTCCTCATTCTGATGTGTGATGTGAACATTAACTGAAGCTCTTGACCTGTATCTGATGATTTTATGCACTGCTGCCACAAGTACTATCTTAGTGGTAACACGTACTATCTTAGGCTGTACTATCTTAGTGGTAAAATATTTTTATATATATATATATATATATATATATATATATATATATATATATATATATATATATATATATATATACATACACATACACATACACACACACACACACACAGCAATAAAGAAAAGTTTATTTATATTCTTAAATCAGCTGGATAGTTGTGACAAATTTGAGTAAATTCAATACTGAGCAAACTAATTGTGATGATCATTTTAAACATTTTTGTGCCGCCCTGAAATTACATGAATTACATGAGGGTGTAGGTGGTGTAGGACGTGTAGGCCTGCTTACTAAATTGGCCTGTAAATAATAAACTGACTGTATTATACAGCACATGTGTATGCTGAATAATAATAATAATTAAACCATCATACCGGAAATTCTCAGCAGTCTTGGGAACAACATCTGCAAACAGTTCAATCTTCATTCTTCCAACTTCCTGCAAAGACAAACATGATTCAGTTAAAAACGAGCAAATCAAGACACACAGACACCATACGTGGAGCTCAGTTTAAATTATGCTGCCACTGTATAGTAGGTCGAATACAGTGGGTTGATTTTGGCCTACACATGACTACAATTTAACACATGACTACAGTTTAAGACTACAGCAAGATCAGAGATGCACTGGGATGCAGTCGTTTTAGCTCGTCTCAGGAATTAGCTACGGAGAAAAAATTGGCCCAAGAAAATTGATCAGCAGATGAATGCGGTAATGAAGGCCAGGGTTTCATCTTAAAAGCACTGCACATGGTTACATGCAGGTAAGCAATATGATCTTTTTCTTGGCTCCAATCACTGAATTTTCAAGCTCATGCCAAACAAAGGAGGACATACATTGCATTTACATTTCTGGCATTTGGCAGATGCCCATATCCAGAGCGACTTACAGAAGTCCTTTGAAGTCTCTATCAATAAATACATCCTGGTCATCCTCATCCTGGTTCACTAGGTCACGGACTAAAAATACCATCAGTTTTAAAACTCTGTTGGGAGGTAATATAGTAAGAAAATACAGTTTTGTTTTTTATGAAAAGTGCTAATTTAATTACTTTAGGAACTTCAGGAATATTGGTATAAATCCAACTGCAGCTGACTATAGATGTTTCTTGGGGGGTATGTATTAATAAGGCCACAAACAAAATGAAGTCAAGTGGCTATTTTGCATTATGCTATAGACTACTATCTAGTGAATTTTTTTACCCTGTGATAGGCAGATGAGAGATGACATACTGTACAGTAATCCAGGATAGAGTCCAAGAGCTCTTTTTGAATAGTTTTAGAGTTGCCCGATGAAGCAGGTACATTTTCCATTGTCACAGTGTGTAAGCCAATATATAGAAGAGCTAATAACATTGACCAGGGTTGCCAGGTTTCCGTAAAATTTCCAGCCTAACTGCATCTCAAAAAAAAAAAAAAATCACCCAAAAGCTAGGCCAAAAAAACAGAAATTTGAAAAATGGAGACAGTTTTCTTCTTTCTCTCAGACTTTTGTTTGGGAAACAAGGTCACCTTGTTGCACACGCGTTTCTGATGTATGGACGTTTTCCACTTGAGAATTCGTTTCCCAATTTTTGCAATATATCTTACAGTAGAAATGGTTCTGTACATCATAGACACACTGAATGTGTGTCTATGTTTAATTCTGATTATGTGCTATAAATCAAGTAAAAGTTGGCCTGAATGGTCATAAACAGAGCGCATGGGGCAGCATATGGGCATCTATTAGTGCTTATTGCAGTTCCCATTTTTGCTAGGTGCAATAATAACTCTACAGTGCTAAATAGAGAAGTGAATGTACTTCCCCATGATTCATCAACATCTAAAAAAAATAATAATAATAAATTATAAAAAAAAAAAAAAAAAAAAAGTGACCACATCAATGGAATATCGGCTTATATCTGTCAAATAGCAAAAAAATAAATAAATGCAGTAATAGTATTTCAACTGAATTTAAAATGTATACAGTGGTGAATAAGGACTTTATGTAGATTAACACTGTAGGAAATTCAAAATGAAGGACTCTGGACTAAACAAAGCTACGTCAGTGTTAGAAATAAATAACGTGTACAAACACTCAAGAGAATTTAACTGGCTATATTGCTAAATAAGTGAACTGGAATTGGTGTGCAAGTGTAGAGAAACCTCTTAGACACTGGTGAGAGTGGCTCCACTGTAACGAACACAGCTGAACAGCTAAAACATGATGGCTTGGTAGTTAAGGCTCTGGGTTACTGATCAGAAGGTCAGGGGTTCGAGACCCAGCACTGCCAATCTGCCACTGTTGGGCCCTTAACCCTCTCTAAATTTTTATTTAAAAAATAAAAATGTATATAAATAAAATGTAAAACTCCTAGACGACATCCTCCTCTGGCTAATACTGGCAAAAATAGAGAGAGAGGGGGATATTTTAGTTATCAAACACTGTCTGACAATGACTAATAAAACAGTGCTAAGTACTAATAACAAGTGCTAAGGTGCACTCCTAAATGCGCGCACACACACACACACACACACACACACACACACACCACTTATACTCTGAATGCAAGCATTAGTTTATTCACTGATATGGTGGCAGGCCAAGAAGATTTATTAAAACCATTAACATTTGAATAATTATTAGTGACATTAAGCCTCATGTTGCTGACAGGACACGGGCTGAATGGTGATGCATGGTGGTCCATTCGGAGGTAGTTTATAACACTGCAATGCGTTAGTGTCATTAACAAATAACTAGCTATCGCTAACATTACATGGAGCATAACATTAGCTGGTTTCATGGTCACAATGCCAGCTGCCTCAAACAAATATAATATAGAGCCGTCTTTCAGGTGCTTCGCCAAATTCCAGGTGTTTCCTCGCTTTGTTTGAAATGAACGATGCAAGCACAAACGATTCCTCTCTTTTCCACTCAACGAGTCTGGGGCGGAGCTAAACTTATTGCCATTTTCTGTAGTTTTTCCCGTGTGCTTGTAGTTGTTGTTCTTATTCTTTACCACTTGTGGACCGACTAAAACACTTATGCATATTTGCTGACCCCTTCAGGTTTGGAAGAATTGCAAACTCGGTACCTTCATTACCAACAGTACCCATGCTACTGTAGAAAAACAAGTACCGTCACGTTTTTAAAATGCTGGTATTGAGGTATCGGTTCTCGTGACATCCCTAGACCTCAGCTTCCTGACATGCTGGCGTATGCTTAGAAAAGAATTTCACAGTGCACATGTATATGTGACCAATAAAGACTCATTATCATTACTACTGAAAATGTTTGCTTGTGAAGGCTTGCAAATAGTAAAATAAACAACAAATACTTATGGCTTAATTATGCATATCCTTATAGAAGTAAAAATGTTTGAACACCTGCAGCTGCAATTAGAACTGAAACCTCTTCACTTGTTGTGCTCATTCTAATCCCAGATTAATATTGACTTGGTTTTGGTATACACACACCTATGTCAAGTGATTCTAGCACAGGAGAACCTAATTGGAGCAGCGTTACTCAGCTGTGCATACACGGGCAGGGACGGTCTACTCTGTTCAGCCTTGTAAATGGATTCGTTTGCATAAAAGCATCAAGATAAACTTCTGTAGCAGTGAAAATGAAAGCGAGACACCACACCTGAGATTCACAGAGCTGAAATTGTTTAGTGTCCTAAAGATTACGCAGTCCCTCAAGGATTTTGCGATCGCAGAAATTAACACAAAGTCAAGGAAACTGCAATATTCACAGTTTTTTTTTTTTTTTGCCATTTTTCAAAATTTCCACAGATTTTCTGCAGATTTGGGCCATGTGACTTCACCACAACGCGCATTCAGCCAAAGCCCTCTTCGATTCACGGGTGTCGAAAAAGAGTACAGATAAAAGGTCTCATTTACCAACAAACATCACGGAGAAAGACTGTGCAAAACAATTTCTTGTGATTTCGCCAATTCAAGTAGCAAAAAAAAGCTAATTTTGAAAAAAGCCACAGCAAAATTAAGCATTTTGGCCACAACAATCACAAAAAACTTAGCAGAATCCTGTATGGACTGATTATGCTTAACTCAACATAATCATTAAAGCTGTATTTAGGGTGTGTAAAACATTGTTTTACAAACTGGGTCCATGAGAAGCAATCCACACCTAGGGAGTATGAATTTCAGGTCTGGTTTCATTCCAGCTCAAGCCTGAGCCTTTTCTCTCACCACCTTTGTTACATAGTCAGAGGACATGGTTATCATAGTTAACATGTAATCTGTTAATATTAATATATAATATTAAATTAATTATTTTTTGGATGTACTAGTTTAGACCTTAAATAAAATAAAACAGCATTAAATATTGCATTACATCTAGATTTATTTCACATCAGTTACTCTTCCTCTGACTTCTCACTTTTTTTTTTAAAGAGACATTTTTTTGCATTTAAAAAGTGCTCTATTCGCATATCTTCCTTCCACGAATGTCAACACAATTTCTATATTAAATGGTGCTCTCAGACTAATCCTCAACAAAGGCAACGTCTGACCATTATGTAAACTGATCAATACCAACAGAAGCAATACAGAACTGTTGTGAAGAAGTCTGTGGGCAGTTTAGAAAATTTGGATGGTGTGGTTTTCCATCTTTTGATGCAAAGAATGTTGCCATCACATAATTCTTATAATTCCCTTTTGGTCGTCTTCCCCCCCCCCCCCCACCCCCACCCCTGGTTATAAAAGCTAAATTCAAACCGGTACATCTAGAGAAACATGAGCAGAGGTGTTTCTTTAGGACCCAGAGAAAGACAAAACATGGCAGGTGTGGTGAGAAGCAGTTGTGCGCTTCAGATAGAATAGGCGTGGTAGAGCAAAAGGAGGAGCATCTGTGCTAAACAATTCACGTTCAGTTGAACACCTCAAGCTTCCACAAACACACTACAATATTGATGGGGGTAGCAAGCTCAATATCTTCAGCAGA
This sequence comes from Ictalurus furcatus, assembly GCF_023375685.1. Classification (NCBI taxonomy): domain Eukaryota; kingdom Metazoa; phylum Chordata; class Actinopteri; order Siluriformes; family Ictaluridae; genus Ictalurus; species Ictalurus furcatus. Next base: position 7,704,099 of record NC_071259.1, read on the forward strand.
CGACAAAAGGAAAACAAGAGGAACGGTAAAGGTGACAACTTCTATGCACTATTCATGAGTATTTTTATTTTATTTTATTTGAATCTTGTTATTGCTGTTTGTTAAATACTTTTCCTGATTCCATTTGACTAAGGAAGTAAACTAACAAGTGATGTCACTGATACTATGATGATACTAAAAAATAGCATCTTAATTCTTCTGTGGTTCATTATGCACATAATTCATAATTGTAGGAGAATAATACTAAGTACAATATATAACAATTACTGTTTTGCCTGATTGAATGAAATGCCAGACTTTTGTGGAACAAGAACTGCAAATCATACATTTTGAAATCTTAGGACTTTCTTGTTAAACAAGACTTCTCTCAGATGTGATCGTTTGTTTCCGTCTCAGGAAATGACACCCTGAAACAGTCAGTAAAAATGTACTTTTTTTTTAGTTTTTGATACTTCATTTCCTGGAGAAGGATTTTGCTATAAAGCTCAGGTACATGAAGTTGTATTCACTTGAGCAATCTAAGTCCAAAACTACGTGAATATGTGGTAATGACTGACAAAATGATGAGGATTGTTTTAAGCGTAGCAGAAATCCACTGACTGGTCAGGGTACTAGTTGCACAAGGATATAACTTCCTATGGAATTGCGTAGTGTGGTATATTTGGTTGTGGTTTGTCTCCTTGCCTGTCTGGTAGCCAACATGTAAAAGTGTTTACCAAACAAATATAAACCCCTAGTTGAATCCCTGCCACATCTGTTCATGATGGCGAGCAAGGTCTACAGTGATTGGTTTAGAAATCAGGATACCAACTGGAAGTCAAATGCAAAGTAATTAACATGAGTCTATATTGAACATAATTGGTTACATAAATGTTCATAGCTCGAACATAAATGTTAGAGCTTTGAAACAGTCTCAATGCAAGTGAGTGGATATGGCTTAGTGAATGCTTTTAAATGCTTCATGAGAGATAGGGAGGGGTGGGGCTTCTGCACAAAACATTCCAGATTTGCAGATACATATGCATGATTTTATTGGTTAAAAAAAAAAAAAAGATTGCCCTTTTGACATATTTTTGAGCGATAACTCATACTAGTGTACTGCGATGTTAAACTGCGGAGCTCCTTTGCAAAATGTGTAATGGTGGGCATGGTGGCTTAGTGATCAGCACATCCAGAGTCGGGGGATCAAATCCCACCTCCATCCTGTGTGTGCAGTGCATGCATGTTTTCCCCATGCTACGTGGGTTTCCTCCAGGTAGCCAATTTCCTCCCACCAGTGCAAAGACATGTGCTGTAGGCTGATTGGCATCCAAATTGTCCGTAGTGTGTGAATGTGTGTACTATTGTGCCCTGTGAAGGGGTTGGCACCCCGTCCAGGTTGTCCCCTGCCTTGAGTCTCCTGGGATAGGCTCGAGGGTCCCCTGTGTAGGATAAGCGGTATGGAAATTGATATTATCTATTAGGTATAAATGTCACTGGATACTGTGTACGATTAAATCGGTGCATTACTTATCTTTCGAATTCGAATATCTTTCGAATTTCGCTGCAGAATTTATTTACATTTTTTACATTTATACAACTGATCAGTTGATGGTTAAGGACCCAGCAGTGGCAGTGCTGGGATTTGAACTCATGACCTTCCGACCAGTAGTCCAACATCTTAACCACTGCTCAGCTTTGTCTTGACTGGTTTCACAAGCTCACTTCATATATCTAATAATTTTCTGTCCATCTTTTCTCCACCAGATTGCACTATCGAAGTGAACCGAGCTGCTGACACAATAATGATTCAATATTCCCCAGGGAGCATGTTGGCCATGATCCAGGAAGAGAACGAGATCTGCTCCCAGGACACAACTCTGGAGTACTTGATCCTCCTTCTTTCCAAAGTGGCTCTGAATACACTAGTCTTGTCCTTCTGGTTGAGGAGCATTACCAAAACACTCCTTGGTATTTGTAGCATCTTGATGTATCTGGCGGATCTGCTGCTGATCTGCTCCATCTTCTGGGCATGGTTGTTCCGGGAGAACCATGGTACCTATGAAGTCGTGTGCTTCAGCCTTTCATACAGCTCCGCTGTTTACTCCCTGCTACCTCTGCCTGTCCTACTGGCAGGAGCTTTAGACTGTGTTATCCATCAACATGTGGGCTTTGGTCAGAAGTCTTCAGGCAGGACTGCTGTCCGCTGTGCAGTAGTGTTGCTGATTTGGACGCTGGCTTGCTTTTACTCTTTCTGCTACACAAACATAGAGCTGCTGACCATCCAGTACAAAGATGTGAAAGCTCTTGTGTGCTCTGTAGAAGGATCTGTGGCAGTCAGTCATTTCAGTTTGATTCTATTCATCATTTTAGGCTATATACTTCTGTTTCACTGCAGAAAGCTCCCACGCTGGATTCGCCTGGCTAATAAATTGGTCAAGCAGAGGACTGGCTCACTTTCTATGAGTGATCTAGCCTTTTCTAGGCATCTGGAAAAGCTTGAATCAGGAGCCTTTGAGGACGATTACATGGATATCATGCAGGATCGTCCTCCTCTCAGCATCAGTCTGGTTCTTTGCTTTGCATTGAACTGGACACCTTACGTGCTTATGAGCGTGACCTGTGATCTCCTGGGATTTACGGTGCCAGCTTACGCAAGTGTCAATCTCCTTTGGACTGCCTGTGCCAACAGCTTTCTGGTGGGTGTGGCTTTCTGGTACAGAAGCAATAAGCATGGACCTCTCTGCACACTGCCAGATGACATTTGTCCATGGAGCTTTTACTGGTATTTGAGTAAGGAAAATGGCCAGTTTACAGCTAGCACAAAACTCAAGAACAGTCAATTCTCCAGACTCTACAATACCTTTTGGCAGTGAAGATACCTTTTCATTTGCGTCTTGTCAGATCATCTCTGGCACAAAGTCAGATGAGCTACATCATTACCCCCCCACCCCCTTGATGTCACTACACAATGGTGAAAAACGCATTTCTATGAATAAAACACATCGGAGGTCACAGGGTGAGCTGCTGTGGGAAAAGTGCACGATCCAGGTTGTCCAAAACATGAGAATGTTATATATTCAGTGCTTCAAACAAACCCGTAAGTGTATTAACAGATCCGTGTGCTGTTTAATGTGTTCCAGACATGTTTTCTTCAGTGCAGAAATTACATTTTGTACCTTTATATCCTTATCTGTAAATGTTAGAAATTCATGCCAATATTTCCATTTTACATAAAAGCTCGTCCTGACAGCGAGTGAGTCTCCGTTAAACTTCACTGAATGAGCGCGAGTCCACGCATGTGCGTCAATCAAACAGCACACAATAGAAAGGAAGCGCATTAACTTTGACTAAAATATTCATTTTGATCAAAAATGTTGTTCGATGCTATGTTTAGAAACAAAAGTAATTGTGTTGAGAGCAGTAACTGTAATGGGGTTATAACATGTCATCGTATATAAATGTAAGACATGTCATACATTTACAGAATAAAGTACCATTACTGTGTTCAAATAAGAATTTTAGTGTTTCTTTTTTAGCATTTTTAATATAGTGATTTAACTTCTGCTTTAAAGCTTGTGGACAATCAGTTGTTTTTGTGTTTTCAAAATATAATGTTAATATTTAAAAAAATCCTTTGCACAATGTATAGCAGAACATAGATACATTTAATACCTTTTTCATAGCCTTCAATTTGCACAATGTTTGAAGGACAACATCGGGCAGAATGTGAAATAACTTGTTTTTTTAACTCAGAAAATAAAAATTGGCCTTTTAATCCAACTAATCGATCAATTGAAGAAATAATCAACAGATTAATCGATTATCAAAATAATAATCGTTAATTGCAGCCCTATATTGGAGCATATTGATACATATTGTAAGTGCAATGCACTTCGCAATCTAATACAACTAATATGATGAACTGGTGAAGTGACCCTGTACAAGAGTGGCCTGCATTCATTTAACCATTTATTCATTTTATCTTTCCAAAGACAAGGTTAACAAAACATCATCAGAGTGTTTACAGAAGAAGAAAAGTTTGCTTTGTTAGACTGCTCATTTGTAGACTGTAGGCTACTGTAATATCAGCAAGGCAAAGGGCAAAAGTGTGATAACGACACGTTACCCTAGGCAAAACAGAACACACAGTACCGAAGCAACAAGGCAAAGTGTGCATTTACTGACCTAAATTCATGCTCAAACATCATTTTACATGCACAAGGGCATGGTAAAGAAATTTCAGTAGGTCTGTAGTGTACATATACATATTTTTGTACAAAAAAAAAATCATAACCTTAACCTCAACTCTTTTACATGTACGTTTGAACAAAACCTGATAAGTAAATAAATGAGATAAATATTACAGTGCCACAGGTTAACTATTAACATCTCGTGGTGCCTTCAGAACAATATTTGCTATTAGTCACCATGTTTACAAAGAAAATGATATCGAGTCATGTCAAACAAAATCCTGTTGTTTGTGCAACTATAAATACAATGCAACAGGTTTGGTTAAATATATGTTAAGTTCAAGATTATTTTATAATGTTATTAAGATGCAATTTGTAATGTATCAAAGTGTTTCTAAATCCATTATAATCATAACGACCTCATATATTTCTAATTGCAACAGTGCTTTGCAGTACTGCTATGTAATTAGCCATCTCGAGTCAGAAAAGAGCTGCTCAACTTCGCAGCTTTTCTTTAAAAAGACAACTTACCTTGCATACATACCGCAGATTCAACTGAGGGGTCAATAGGGGAAGGGGAAAAAGTAGTAAATGTGTGCTTCGAGTGACTCTCTGCAGTATGCAGTCCCATACACGCCTGGTATACTTCCATTACATACACCTCAGGTGATCTGATCATGTGATTCATTAAATCATATATTGCTTCTAATAAGGAAAAATTAAATATATGGCATTCCATGAACTAGTTCTTTCAAATTCAATTCAATTCAATTTTATTTGTATAGCGCTTTTAACAATGGGCATTGACTCAAAGCAGCTTTACAGAAACATATAAACACAGGATACAGATTTTAAGTGTGTGAATGTATCCCTAATGAGCAAGCCAGTGGCGAGGAAAAACTCCGAAAGTAAAGACGATACGAGGAAGAAACCTTGAGAGGAAGCAGACTCAAAAGTGAACCCATCCTCTTCTGGGTACCAACAGATAGTGTGAAAGTAAAGGGAAGTTCATTAGGGTTTTTATATGAAGTCTGTTTTGTTGACCTAGTCCACTGTTTACTAAAGGAGCCCTGAGTGCAAAACTGTATGTGGTAATTGCAGTCCTAAGGCCATAGTAGCAACCGTAATCCCAAACAAGGTGATGAAATGGTTTCATAGTATTACATATTGTGACAGATTGAAAAAAAATAGTTGTGAGGTCAAGCAAACCAAATCTAGGACACAAACAGTTTGCATATAGTGAGAATAGTAAGAAGTAGTGTGTATATGATAATACGCATATTCAAAAATGTCTAACCAACAAACAAAACATTAACACGTTATGGATATCAACCGCCGTAATGCAGAATTTCAAATGAGTTCGATTCTGCGTGAAAACTGCAAACCTGGCAACAAAGGTGATCTTTTGATGTTGAACGGGGTTACGCAAGTGTCAATGCCAGTGTCTGGGTGATTGGATCACAACTGACATATCAGCTGCAATGGATCTATTTACAATATAAAATTTTCAGAAATCTGTACTATATACACATCACCATGCACTTTAATAGGAACACATGTACACCTGCACATTTATGCAGCGTTATCATGTGGCAGCAGCACAATGCGTGAAATCATGCAGATACAGGTCAAGAACTTCCGTTAATGTTCACATCAAATGATAGAATGGGGAAGGAGAATGTGATCTCTGAGAATTTGACCGTGGCATGGTTGTTGGTTGATGGGCTGGTTTGAGTATTACAGAAACTGCTGATCTCCTTGGATTTTCACACACAACTGTCTCTGCAGTTTATACAGAATGGTGCGAAAAACAAAAAAAAAACGTCCTGTGAGCAGAGGGTCTTCAGGCTGAAATCCCTTGTTGGTGAGAGAGATCAAAGGAGAATGAACAGACTGGTCTGAGCTGACAGGAAGTCTATAATGACTCAAATATTCACTCTTTATAACTGTAGTCCGTGGAAAAGCATTTCCGCATGCACAAAACATCAGGCCTTGACGTGGATGGACTACAACAGCAGAAGACCACATCAGATTCCACTCCTGTCAGCCAAGAATAAGAATCTGAGGCTATTTTGGGCACAAACTTGCCGAAACTGCTCTTTTTCCAAGTCTTCAACACTCATTTTTGAGTTTGCATGTCAGAGATAGTAGTCCACTTATACAACAATTTGCCAACAATTACAATTTTTTAAAAAAATGATTAATGAACAACACATTGCACTTTTTAACTGTAAGCAAGACTTTTGTGCCGTCTGATTTCTCAGTACCATGACAAGCTGTTTATTCTCAAAACAAAGAAAAAAATCATCCTTGTGAGGGCATTACCTTATAGAGTAGCTATAACAATCAATACCAGGAACGATCCTTTGTAAGGAAACTTACTGACTTTTCGAAAGCGGCTTCACTCAAGACTACTTGTACACATTTAAAAAAAAATAAATCTCTCCTTACTGAAAACTCCATCACGTCGATGAATGTCCACAAACCTTTGGCCATATAGTGTACATCCTTGGAAGCAACCCACATTCTTTATCAAAAGCTCAATTATAAAGGTGTTCATTATGCCATGGAAAAGAGAAAGGCGTATACTCTTAGGGAATCTGATACAAGAGCAATTCAAGTGACCGGCCGACTCAAAATCACAGATACATCACTTCAAATACTTCATAAATCGAACACATGATTGGTTATGGAGAGACGGAGGATCTATATCTTGCCGATAAATGATCACATCAATCTAACACAGGAGGAGTAAAGACATGTGGACTGCAGGTGCAGCCTTTAACTGGCTTGAACGGCTTCGTTCAAAAGCGTCAAGAAATCAGAAACGAAAACCTTGAGAACGTGATAAAAGGGAAACACTGCATCATATACAGGGTCACTGCAACCTCAAAAAATATTATAGAGACTAAATCATGAGGGAAAATGTGTACAGATGACCAACAAGTATAAACTAAAGTCAAAACAGAAATCGAATCTAAAAACATAAAACTGATATAGAATAGTACTGTAAAATAAGAGAGATCATCAACTATAAGTAAAAAATTTAGACACCCAACATTTGCGTCTGGTACAGCTCTGCAATTTAGGGTTATGGTTAGGGTTGGTCACAGTGTTGCTTTGCCACAAATCACTTTACTACACCGTTACAATTCAAAATATAATTGCACTAAATCTGCGGCAACTGCACTTATACTTGCAGAAATATAGCTCGGCTTAATTATATTACAGCTCTACATTTTTGTAGTATCCTCCATATTGCATATTTTGCACTGTACTGTCTGAACAGTCGGTACTTTCTCTAACTCCCTAAGATCATAAATTTCATTTCCCCATTTTCTTAAGACGATCTGCTCTTTCTCGGATTTGAACTGCTATGTTCGCAGTTAGCATGTTAGTAATATTCATTTTCTCCATACCTCCTGTAGAGATGTACTGTTGCATTGTTTTGTATTGTATTATATTATGTGGCTACTGTTCTGCCCTGAACTATGTATGAGACTTCGAAAAAAGGACATTCTACACCTGGCTTATGAATACATCCTGATAATGTTTCTGGAAAGCCTGATGAACTGCTCAGGCCAGAAAAGAAACAGGATGAACCACTTTTAGGCAACTCGGATCTACATTCACCAGAAAAAGACTTCACAGGATTGTTTTTCACTGCGTAGAAAGTATGACCAATCCCACTCCTTATTGGTGTTATTCTGCTTATTTAGGTCCCGTGAGTTCTAAAGGCGCCAGGTAACTGAGCTACTGGAGCAAAACCAAACACCCCCACTGTCAGTTTATTTGAAGAACACAAATATTTAACAGTCCAACACAAACATCTTAACAGTCATCTAGTCTAAACTGAGTGTCTGTAGTGCAACACTTTCTATAGGTTAAAAGACACCGCAGTTAATTTGCCTAAAGGTGCTCTGAACTGAAGGGTGGAGATACACACACACACACACACACACACACACACACACACACACACACACGCACACACACAGTGGGGGAAATAAGTATTGGATGCATCAACTTTTTTTTCAGTAAATATATTTCCAATGAAGCCATTCACATGAAATTTTCACCAGACATCAGTATTAACTCAAGAAATCCAGAAATTCGGCCGAATAAGTGAAAAGGCCAAATAAATTTGACTGTACAATGACATGTTTGATGACGTGCCAAATAGCCTAGCAACCAGAGTGAGATGCGCGAATTTCACGACCTCCACTTCCGGCAGCGCGCTCGGAGCGATGAGGGGGTGCACGCATGCACAATCTAGCATGAATAACACTAACCTTTTTTTTTTGCTATTTTCAGCCGAATAATTTCGGTTGCCAAACATTCGGTGCATCCCTAATATTTAGTGTGTAAACCAGTCTTTTGTCATTACAGATGTCCGGGCCAGAAGAAGCTGCTCGTTCTACAAGAAGTAGTACGCAAAGAGAAACGTCTGAAAATGAAATGGGCATTCATCTGATTGGCACTCCCTCTCTCTTTTGTGCTATCAATTCAGATTGCTTTACCGTTTCTGATGTGGATTCAAATTTCTCTCTGGACGGGGCGATTCCATGCCTTTTCAATGCATTGGGACTGTGAGATAGCTGATAGCTGTCCGTCTTGGGTTAGATACCCATGCATAAACTCACCTGATGGTCTAAATCTCAGATTTATGCTATATAAAAAAGGTTAAAGACCGGTGTTATCGTCTTGACAGCAATGAAACAGTGACCTATTGGCACGGTCACTCCCCAAATTATCCAGAGAATACCCTCATGATTCAGAAAGGCCGGTGGGTGAGCGATGGCGGTCTGGATGTGTTCGAGAGTAACTTCAGCTCACTGAGCTGGATTCCAATTATGATAGCACATGCTGATTGGGATTGATCCTGCTATGTTTATGTATATGGATGTTTGTTCGCTCTTGTTTCTCAGATATTTTCAAGTCTGCTTGCAGAACAGTGAACCCTACTGAGGAGGAGATGCAACTGCTGAAATTGAAGAACAGCCTTCATCACCAGCTGATAAAATCAACGCCCTGTTGTGAGTGGGAGGTTGGAGAGCCCGTTTTTACATAACGGCTGAACTGGTTTTACATGCAGATATACATCACAAAAAGTAAATTGGCTTTAATTTCCTGGGCTTTGTAATGCACAATTAAAAATTTCAACAGGGTTTGAGCCCTCGGAGACTGAGACTTCCTTTCATGACCCACTGGTGGGCGAGACCTCCTCCGTCAACCCACTGGAGATCCAGACTACCTCGTTTAACCCACCGTGGGTACGGACTTCCTCGTTCAACCCACTGGTGATCCAGACTTCCTTGTTCGACCCACTGGAGATCCAGACTTCCTCGTTCAACCCCCTCATCCGACCCACCGTGGGTACAGACTTCCTTGTTCAACCAGTTGGGATCAAAGCTTTATTGTTTAACCTGCTGGGGGTCAGACAGATTTTGTGTGCTAATATTTTCAAGTGTTACCAACAGTTGTATTCAATTAAGCCACATTTAAATAATGTATAAATACCATTTAGTCTTTTCACCATCCTGACACTAGCATTAGCACTGTTCAGCAATAAAAATGGACAAAATTCCCTGCCCATCTTCTTCCACTAAACAAAATAGCATTCTCTCTAAAACTGCATACTTACACTAACTGGTTTTCCTATTACAGTCAGGGATTTTTAAAAACCTCTCATGTATTCTTCAAACCTACTGAAAGGTCTGTTCCATGAACCAGTCTTCTGGATTTTCTAGATTAGTAACGAATTTTTTTTTTTTTTAAAGGTGGTGTCAGAGGTTTCAATTTGAGACAAACCTTGAGGCAACAATCAGGACGACAGTGTATTTAACATCACTGTGCATAAAATCCCTCAGCATGTTACAGTTTAACTTAGAAACCTGACGGACAGGGATGTTTTGGCTCTGATGTGCCAGAGGGAATGTTGCATTAAATCCTGCACAAGATAGACAGGCCAGTATATGAACAATGCCACATGTGGTACTGCTGCATCGGCACACGCGCGCGCGCGCACACACACACACACACACACACACACACACACACACACACACACAAAGTCAGACGTGAAGTACTAACGTCTGCTTCACGTCAAGTTGTATCATACCACCCCGGCCTGGACTGTCCTATAACTTGTCCCACTGTGTTTTATGCTGTATTCAGCTAGAGGTCGTAACTCGGAATTCCCAAACTCCAACCAGGAAAAACCAAAGAAAACACGCCACACAGCAAACTATGAATTCCTACTCGGGAACTCGAGATGGTCTCCTCTACTCCGAGCTCCTCCAAGTTCAGCAAGTCACGTCAGCTCAACATGACTGTCCACAGCAGTAAACAAATTAGCACTTCTTACCTTTAAAAGAGTTACGCTGTAACTGAATGAGCACACAGACATTTTAGATTGTTAAATCTAACACCGACTATCACAGGAGAATATACATCACTTATCACAGTTAGCTGGCTAGCTTGCTGCTAACAAAAGTCTAACATGGAGGTGCCCCATTAGACTGGTAAGTCAGTGCAAGAAATATTTTTCCTTGGGATTTTGGTCATGTATGTTACTGACATAATAAAATGTTAAAATTTTATAGCAGTCCTAACTTATGAATCTGGAATTTAAAAAATAAATAAAATGTAGGGAGGTCAAGGCTTGGGGGTCGCACAAATTTCACAATGTTCATTTGGGGTTATTTGCCCAAATATTCTGGGAACACTCTTGTAGTATAAGGTCAAAAAAAGTTTGGTCATACAGTATCTGAAATGTTAGGTTATAACGCATTCATGTTGTGTATAATCTCATTTGTACAAGTGAGATTATTAGACAGGCAAATTTTCCTGCACAAAACCCCTTCTATGAGGAGGCTCGAAATCTTGCACTCACCCTAAATACTTCCCAGTTGAACAAATACACAGGATGTACAAGCCAATATTACATACCCTATGTAGTGCACCCACTACATTTTGGACCTAAATGTATATAGGTAATGTAAACTAATCAGAAGTGTTGTCTCTGTCGCTATATTTAGCAAATTTTTAGACCTCTTCAGTGACTTTCATTCAAATAAGAGCCTAGTGACAAATCTAGTGTCTTTTTAAGCACATCAGTAACTCTCTTGAACTCGATACGGTTCTACAGCTCACATCTCAACTGCTGCTATACAAGTTTAGAGGGCAGGTTCACTCGACTCACTCACCATCAGTGTATTACGCCTGACTGTCTTGCGCTGATGACCAATCCCAGATCACCACTGTTCCCAACGACCAATCCCGGATCACCACTGTTCCCAACGACCAATCCCAGATCACCACTGTCCCCAACGACCAATCCCAGATCACCACTGTTCCCAATCACCAATCCCAGATCACCACTGTTCCATACGATCAATCACGGATCACCACTGTTCCTAACAATCAATCACGGATCACCACTGTTCCCAACGACCAATCCCAGATCACCACTGTTCCCAACGACCAATCCCAGATCACCACTGTTCCCAACACCCAATCACTGATCACCACTGATCTCAACACCCAATCCCAGATCACCACTGTCCCCAACACCCAATCACTGATCACCACTGTTCCCAATGCCCAATCACTGATCACCACTGTTCTCAACACCCAATCATTGATCACCACTGTTTGTCCCCCCTTTCACACTCCCTCATTTTTTTTTACAAGTAAAAATCAAGTAACCGTTTCCATAACGACTACTCATCTTTCACTACTACTCATGGCTTCTTTTTGTCGTTCTTGATAAATAGTATTTTGGAAGTAGTGTAAAGAAATTGTCTGTGGTGCCATGACCGAAGATGACTAATTTCTATAACAAATGATTTAAGAAATAAATGATAATCTACTGTTTTCTATTATGCTCGATTATATTCTAGATGCAACTCTACCTTTCTCCTACTCTACTCTACTGTGTACTTTGATTTACCAATGCGTGGATTATTAATATGCAAATGAGTCTGTAACGTCATCTAGCGAGACTTTAAACGTGCTTTAGCCACTTTCCCCTGAAAAGAGTTGGCCACGGTGCTGCAGTAAACAGAGTACAGTGGAACCTGAACGCTCCACACAAACCAGAAAACGCATTTACAAGTGACTCTCCTATAAAACACAAACCGACAGGAAATGCAATACCAACTATTAAAAACTAAGCTAATGAATTTGGTTAAGTTAGCCAGCTACATATATTGTGCTAGTAGCAAATAACTAGCATCACTTCCCACCTTAGAGTGACTCGCTAACCGAGAATCTTATAAAACAGAACCACGCAGCAAACTCCGGCTCTTATGAGTGACTTAAAAAAATATTTGTTACACTGCTTTTTTATTATATATATACACTTTTTTAAGAATAGACACAGCGTTTACTGTACAGCACCTCTCACGTGCTCATTCAGTTCATAATGATTTAGTTAGTTAGCTAGCTTGTGGACTAGCATTAGCTGCATAAAGTGGATAAATTACAGCTCTTACCTGTCCTCCGATTGTCACGTCAAAAAACACAATGGGATTATTAGGGTTTGAAGGTTGGACGTTCATTATGTAGCATTAATGGGGAATAAAACCAAATACAACTGATTTATTTGGCTGGTTTTAGTGAACAGTTCCACACATTCAAAAACGGAACACTACGGCAAGCTTGAATGGACATTTCTACGGATACCATTGAGGGACAAGGACGTCTCGCGCTAGCCGTATTTAGAATTTGTGAACTGAATTTTATATCCTTTACGTTACTTTCTTTCTTTCAGATAAAAAGCCCTGTGTTCCAATACAGTTATGATATTTACTACAAGGCACATACGTGATTTTCAAAACACTTCCGTGCACTCACGGAATTATAGGCGTTTTTTTCCCGGCTATTTCATTTTTATTTATTTTTTGTTTTTGAGAAAACATGACAGGGCGTGCTGTTATAGGAAAATAATCAAGGACAAGCTGAAGGGATTTAGTGTTACCACACCAAAGTTGGCTGTTTTCCTATAAGAGCATACCCTGCTGCATTTTATCCCTCTTATATGACAGCAAATTGCCAACGAGAAAAACTAAATTATCAAATTTATTACATTTATGGCATACATTTGATCCATTTATATTGCCATTTCATGTTTTGGGGTATCTGCAAAAGGCGTTCATGTTATCACTTATGTTCTAGCTGCTATAAACATTTCCTCAGTTTCTCGTTCAGAGACTAAGACTCCTTACAGAAAGCATCATCATATCTGCAATTATATTATTCTTCGTTAAATAACGCACTTTTAAAAAAATCTTATTTGACTTTAGACATGGTGCATTTGCCATAGAAGTGTGTGTGTAAAGTAAAAAAACACCACCACGAATAACAAGAATATGAGAATGACTGCTTTAAATAAACCGGTGATTTGAATTTGTACTGCTGTCAGAGCTGCTGTTATAGAGGATTAACCAACATCATGTGATCAGTCAGGATCAAGGATTAAACAGTGCTGTGGTATAACTACCATGAACATTACACTATATACACGTTTATAGTTGTTAGTCATTTTTATTATAGCTTTTATAACTTAATTGACTGGTTACAGATACAGGATAGCTTTAAAATGATATCACACTAAAACAACATTCAGAGATAAGCTCAAATGTCTCCAAAAAATAAATAAAATATATTTTTACATATATAAGCCTGGTACGTCATACAGGTGTTTGATTATAATAATAAAAATAAATGATGATGAAATCACAATGGAACTGTTCATTATTTTTGGTGCAAAAAGTCTTCCAACCCCTAAATTAACCAGATGGCAATAATCCTGATGTTATTTACTTTACAGAAATCTATATTAGGCAGATTAAAATCACAGAAACTTTCAAAATAGCCTAACATTTCTTCCCAAAGATATACTAATAGATACAACTATAGAGAATCTTGTAAAACGTATCCGCTTTGACTCCGAGTCTAAATCTTCAAATTTTTAATTAATTTACTCACTTCTGAAATAATTCTTCATTCATAAACAGCTCTCACTGTGATGCTTTATTTTAGGAATAATTCCAGAAGATGCACCACTAATCACACATTAAATTAAATTAAATTTAAATTTGGTCCTTGTTGTATGTTTATTAGGACACTTCCACATGTTTTGTAGGTAGCAAAAAAAACCCCAAAACAACTCAAAAGAAACCAATATTTAGAAGGTTCATTTTAATGAAAGGTCTTCCAGAATTTGTATACAGCATTGTGTATCATTTCCCCAAATGTGCTATATATAAATATATAGATAAAATGACCCACATTTAAAAAACAAAAACAAAACTGTAGAGATTCTTATCTCTTGGGCCAGTTGTGACGAAATCCTCTGAAAATGAAAATACAAGACAAACGTGAAATGTAAAGACAGAGCACAAGTTATGCAACTCATTATAAAAACAAGGAAGAAGGCTGGCAAAAAAATAAGGCATGCATTTCAATACCTGTCAGATTTTGCAGGCAGGTAGGACATGCTCCGGCCTCCAGCAGCACTTGGCTTATTTCCTTTAAGCTTTTTCTGAGGGGAAAAAAAACATTATCAGTGATCATCCCCAATTGATTAACTACAAATCAACTGAAACAATTTACAATACATCAGAGTGCAGCTCACATGGAGATTATTATTACCTTCCGTTTATGTTCATACGCCTGTCTGTTTGGATCGAACTGTGTGGAGTCTTTGGGTTTACCTAAAGAACAGAATAAACGTTAGTGACAAGTGTGTTTAAAAAAAAAAAAAAAACAAACAAACCTGTCTGATGAACAAAGGAACCGTTTAAAGAAAAAAGAAAAAAAAATTGCATCACTATTCCAGTTGTAATACAGTGGAGGTGGGAAGAAGAACGTTAACTAGAAAAAACTTGCACGGCAACCAGACTGCTAATGGTCAGATTTTATAATGAATTAGGAAATTAAATTTCTGAGGCTGTGTGCAATGTGAAATCATCTCTGTGCTTACATTAAACTCAACCCAGAATTTAAGTTTTGTCCAACCTTTGAATATTTTTCTTCCTGCCTCATTACTGAATTGCCTAAAAAAATATATGAGACCATGAGATCTTGTGCGATATAATTTTCATTTCATTTATTCATTTAGCAGACACTTTTATCAAAAGTGACTTACAAATGAGGAAATACAAGGAAAGCGATATATCAAGCAACACAAACTGTGCTACCATACAAGATTTTTAATTGAGCGCTAGAGGAGCAAAGTGCACAGAGTAGAGGTGTAAGGGCAGTATATGTGTAGATTTTTTTTTTGAGTGGGGACAAGTTAGGGGTTAGTTAAGTGTTCACAGAAGAGGTGGTTCTTTAGCTGTTTTTTTAAATTATTATTATTAATTTTTTTATAAAAAGATAGTGACTGATTCTGTTGTCCGGATTGAGGTTGGACGTTCATTCCACCACTGAGGGACAGTCAGTTTGAAGTATCTGAAAAATTATATCATCTCCATTTACAAGCTCCACAATTTAACAGTGTAGTACACTAGTACAACTTATCACTCAAAATAAATAAATAAATTTATAAAAATAAATAAATAAAAAAAAAAATTAAAAAATGGGGGCGCTTGGATGCAGCTGAGAAACGGGTCACACAGCGTCCTGAAGCTCAAGATGCTCACGAAGGCCAGTCTGTGTCGTTGAGTAGTAGCAGCTCAACAATTCAATGTCCGACAAATGAACTTGGGTCTAGGATGGGCCTGCTAGTAGCTTGTGCAGGTCCCATGCTTCCTGCCTTGTGCATAATTTGTAAGAAAACGGAAAAGTACATTACTGTGGCAGGAAAATGCCAGAAGGACCATTTCACAGGCAGAAACGTTGTCAGTAGGTAGGTAAAAACAAAGTGTACACACACACACACACACATTTGAACTATTAAGTTTTATGACATATGCTGGTACCATGGTGAAATTTCAATTACAATGACATAATTTATTTAATATTTATTGTACAGTCAGTCAGATTTGCATTGTTTTGCATACAGCTACAGCCAGAACACAGTTTTACTGAATGGTTTTTATTTACAAGTTCATTTCATTATAGTTATTTATTTATTTATTTACAGACCAGTTGCTGAAAGCTGCTGAGATGAAGGAAGATACTAGCACTCTTGTGCATATTCGAGACAAAGACTGTGTGTCTCTGGAGGTGCGTTACCACAAGTCTTATTAAGCCTAGTTCATGTTACACGACTTAAAGCCCGATTTGCAAGTTGCCGAGCTCGACGACAAAAACCCTTTGGTCGGAGGCAAATCAGTGAACAATCTGGGCTCGCCAATCAGCAGTCGATCGTGTGATCATGTATGAACTTCTCAACGATGCTTCAAAGAGGCTCGCCGACACCAGACATATTTGGCATGCTAAATATCTGGGCAACTCCACATCCTGTGGTGGGAAAAGTGTCGTCACTGGCAGTGATTGCGGCGACAAGCTACAGCCAATGAGAGCAAGGCATGGGGTGAGGTCACCGTGAGGAAGGGAAACCCTTCCTTTTTTTTTTGTGTCTTTTCCTTTCTGTGGTTTCTTCAGCACAAATCATCACACTGCTCGTTTCTGTCCTGCGTTCATCTTCAAATAAAACAACAACTGTTTCGTGCGTGGTTTTCACCTCATATATCCGTGTCGCTTCTCGCGTGTGTTTTCATGACTTTGTGAAAAGAAGAAGAAGAAGTAGTAGTGCAGAAAACCCAACTTTTACCTTCTGGAGTTTGTACATTGACATAGTACAGATACTCCTTCTCACTTGTCAATAGCGCACTTGATGATGGCATGGCTTTTTGCGTATGACGATGTAAATTATGCTAGGTATTTACCTTCATACTGGCTGGAAAATGGTCAATTTGCCCCTCACACATCCTTCTTGCCACAGTGAGCTCAGTGTTCAAGGGCACTGGACTGTTCAACATCAAAGAGTCCATGGATTTCCCTCGATTGCTTGTGATCAGGCCATTGAGCAAACATGCAACAGAGATTCCAAGACAAAGGGTGGGTGGACAGGGTTAGCTGCATCGAGCTGCAGTATATCGCTGGATATTCTCGCAACATGAAAGGGCTGCCATAGCAAGACAATGTGAGGCAATGGCAAGTAAATCCCGATATAAGGAAACGAAAAGACCTTGACAGCACACAAATTCATGCTGATGAAATTTCCACCCTAGATTCCATGCTGAATCCTTTTGACACCAACCAAGATGGCATTGTGTGTCTTAGCTCTGGGACAGCTGCAGCTGAAGGAATCATGAGGGATTTGCTCGCAGCTCCGGAAAAGGGGGAAAATGCTGTCAAAGAGTTTATGGACCAATGACTGTTCTCACCATCAGTTGACATATTCGCTCCCATCAAAACACAAAAATTAAAGACCTTCAGTGACCAAGCAAAGACAACGAAGAAATCTGCAGCAGGCAAGGAAGTGATTCTGCGTACCGACAAGAGGCTTTTCTCCAGATTACTTGTCATAGGTCAAAGTAGAAAGATAGACCTGCAGGAAATTCTGTTCTAGCCCTTGGGAACTGTGTCATATCCTTTAACCAGTGCTGATGGTTCACTTGCTAAAACAAACAAATCAGCTCTTATGGATTTTTTGGAAACCAAAGGTGGAGACTGTTTAGCTGACAAAGTTCTGGCACATGGAGCCATTCTCTTCGACGGCATAGCAGCCATTCCATACGACATACCTTCAGAGAGCTCACCGAGACCATGCTGCAGTACACAGTCAAGCTTGCTCTGAAGCACAACTGTACACTGATGGACTTTGTGATTGACCAGTATCCGGAAAATGAGTATTGAAAATCTAGAACGGTCACATAGAGCTGGTGGTTGTACACAACTGGTGAAAATTTATGGACGGGATCAGAAGACACCAACACAATGGAAAAAGTTTCTATCAGATGGAACAAACAAATAGGCACAGATTTCTCCATGTTGTGTGGCGAGATGCTGATCTTACTGCTGTGGGCAAGTACTTAAGTTTGTACATAGCACATGGAGACCTGTGTCACTGTGTGACTATAATTGAGGGTTTACAAACTAATGCACCATCAAGACCTGTGTCACTGTGTGACTGTAATGGAGGGTTTACAAACTAATGCACCAATACCTGATTTATGTCGGTGCCAAAATTGTGCAAATGTTTCCCAGGAAACAGAGGAAAGAGCTACATGGGATTATGGCTCTGATGATAGTGATAAGGATGTCTTTACTCCTGACGAGTAAAGACGCGCTGTGTCATATTTTTGGCTGATTTTGGGCTGTAACAAATCAACTGTAGAATTGTCAATTTTTGGCATTATTCAAAATTAATGGGGGTGGGGGGTAGCATTTCAGAGTCATTTCAGCCAACTTGGGCCAAAGTGTACTTTTTTCTTTCTTTCTGTTATTACACAGTGCCTACAGAAAATTTTGATGTATAAAACTTCAGTTTTGCTAAATTTACAATATGCATGTTTAATTTTGCTTGGTGCCAATCCGTGAAATTGAAGCGCATCTTCTTCAAATTTGCCTTATTTCATGGTCTACATTCACATTTGAGTATACTACTCCACCAATACTGGTCTCAAATGTTTAGGTTCATGTATAAATGTCAGTTTGAGAGATATTTTGCGTTGCTAAAATGAATATAAAGTTACAAGCAAAACCAGCAGCATAAGATTTTAGTTTTTTAAAATTCACAATTATACACATTTATGGATTGTGACGAAAAAAACTGCAGGATATTTTGCGGCGAACTTTTAACATAAAGTCCGTAAGGGTGTTATCTATGCAGAAATGCATTTAAAAAAAAAAAAAGTAGTGCCCAGGTGTGGGAACAAAAATCACTTTCTAGCCACTGTTTCCTAGTTCACGTTACGGCCTAAATCTGGAATAACTACTATATTAACTGACACCGCCCCTTCCCACAGTCTTACATGCCCTCGGACTTCCAGACACTTCCTTTCCGTTACAGAATATTTTGAGTTCATTCATGTGAAATAAAATCTACAATTGTGTGTTTCACAAGTACACAGTTAATGCCCGTTAACTAGATTTACTAAGGATGTCACCCAAACATTTTGGCTAAAAAAAAAAACCACCCCAGTAAGAAAAAATTTTATGATGATTGGTGGTGATAATTAGAAACTGGTTAAATACTTGTATCTTGCTAGCAAATCACATTAAAATCTACCACCCATTTAAGTTTTTGAGATTGCCATTGCTGGGATATTATTACACTCCTCCTTTACTCTCCTAAAATGCTATATATAATCATTTCCCAGTCTTTTTAGACTTCAGACTCTGGTTAAAGGCAATTAAATCATTTATTGCCCCATGTAATTCGCAAGTGGTGAAAAAACAATATTGCACAAGCCTAAAATAATGAAAAGTGCATCCACTAATAATACAAATTTCCGGGCTATGTTCCAATACTGTCCAATGTTGATGTCCTTATAAACTTCACCTTCCCCTCGCCAATTTACCTCAGCGGAATCATCACCGCAACAACAAAGACCACTTTAGTCCTCACTTTAAAGTAGAGTAATGAAAATATAGATTTCAAGAGAAGAATGAACTTTTCACACCAGTAAACAGGAGCAATACCAAAAACAGTACTTTATAACGCCGTCCGACGATAACGGTTCCGTCTGTCGATAACAGCTAGCATTAGCTAGTTCTCAAACAAAGAAAAGATATTCCTTCAACTATAATGCCGAAAGCAACATCAAGTGAGTGATGAAACCCATTCCCACTACATCTTCCTCCCATTATGCTGCAAGTGGCTTGCGATGTAGAAAAGGGGACGTTGATAAATTACAAGCAGTGTCCAGAGCCGGAAAACCATCGTACCTGCAAACAGTTTGAAATCAGTCTGGCTGTAGTTGTAAGGTGTGAAGGTAGCAGACGGGGCCTGTTGAGGATCTTCAGACTCTTGTTGCTGGCTTGCTTTAGAAGTCGCAGGAGAAGCGGCGCTGGACTTCCCAGTTTTCAAAGTTTTCTTCTTCGGTTTGCAAGTTTCTTCGCCCTCTTCACTCGTAACCCTCTCTCTCTTCTGTCCTCCATGCTTTGCTTCCTAATGACACAGTGTGGAAATGATAAGATGGAAATGATGGTCTGAGGTGAGACAAAAAAGTAAATCCAAGCATAAACTCTTTTTTTTTTTTTTCTTTCTTTTTTTTTTTTTTTTTTTTAAAACAGAGCTCAGAGCTGCTTACCAGGACCTGCTGTCTGACTGTAGTGACATTCTGCAGGGACTCCTGATAGCTCTGTTTGGCTTTTTTACGCTCCTCTGAAAGAAAGGGCAGATTGCATCCAGCACAGAGGACACACTAATACAGAATAGCTATTATGAAATAAGAATGCATGTAATGCAGGGGAAGATACCTTTAGTTTTCTTTGCCTGCTCCTTCGCTTGCTGTTTAGCCTGAGTCTCCTTCTGCTGCTGTTCAGTACTCTGCAGCTTCCACCGATTACTGATCTGTTTTAGACAAGAAGCGGGGGGAAAGGGTTAAATATTAATGGAACAAAGTCTTCAAATGTAGTGCATGACTATTAGTTAATCCTAAATGGCTCGTATCTGCTATTACTGCTTTTAGATTAAGTATTCATTCAAGTTGTTTTAAAAGGTTTTAAAATCAAAAACACAAAAAACAAACTAGTATAATTTCCCAAAAAGTAACCCTAGAAATTGCATTTTGCTCTTTTCCCTTGACACTGGATATGACTAAGCCTGATGAGTCAGTCCTAAAAATCTGAAAGGGGGGGACAAAACAAAAAACAACCGGCAACCGAGGAGCACTCTTAAGCCCCATTTTTTCCTTTTCTACATTTATTTGTAGCTCTTTTCAAATGTTTTGTTCCCAATATGGCTTTGACGTACCAGTAGGCTTTTAGCATTGACGTCACGTTTTAAACAGTTTTCTGATATCTTATTTGTGGACAACAGCTGCATTGTACAGACCATGACGTTTCGTTTCAATCCGTTTTACAAAATCCAACTGATTTCAGCACGTCAGCCATTTTTGTTTTTAATTTTTAAAAATCAATTTCTGCAGCCTGTACAAAGTGCATCTTTGTGCCCGAGGATTGATATTTACCTCGTAAATCTTGGACGAAGGGTCGTATTTCGCATTTTTGGAGATGTGTATATCTTTTGAAGGTAAATACTATAAAAAGAAGGATACAAGTAAATCCGTTAGTGTACAATGTAAATCTCAAGATAAGGCATTCAGTTGGACAGCTCATGACTGCATATGACAATTACATGCATCGCACCATTCTGAAAGGGTTTTCAAAAGACTCCATGATGCTGCGAGCTTTCTGCTGGGCCACGGTGAAGTGAGCGGATTCACGGACCTCCTCTTCCTCCTGTAACGTAAGCAGCGAAAGGAACGTGTGCAGATATTCATTAACATGGAACACAGAAAACTAAAAACATTTTCTAGTCATTGCAATGTGCTAGTTAAAGTTGAACCAGGGATATGCTCTTGATGGAAAAAACATTCAGGTTCACGCAGTTTTTTTTTTTTAATGCCGATGGTCACTCTGGGTAAAGACATCGGCTAAATGCTGTAAATCTAAGATGTAGTTCGTGTAGAGTAGGAAAATGTCCCAACATTAATGATTCTATAATTAATGATTTTGTAAGATAAGATATTTTTTTAGCTGATATTAAATTTGATGCTGCAAATGAATGAATTGCAGTGACATCTGTTAATTTAGTGCTTTTAGTAGCCATAGAAGTTTTTTTAGTAGAAACCACATGTCTAATGAACAGTTTTGGCTGAATAACTCACCGTCCACTTTATTTGGAACACTTGCTCATTAATTATCTAACTCAGGTAATCACACGTCATAAAAATCATGCAGGTACGGGTCAAGAGCTTCAGTTCGTTTAAATATGAAAAACACTGCCTGGATTTTTTCCCATTCTTCCAATGTTCAGTTTTGGTGAGCTATCATAGGCACAGACACACCCAAACTGGACAGTTTAAAACTAGAAAAAGACCAGGTGATTTTTGTTTACTCTTCAACTGTTTTATTCACTCCAGCTTGGGTGAGCCTGTGCTCATGATTCCAGTTTTTGTCTGACAGAAGTGGAACCCAATGTGGTTTTCTGCTGTTGTAGCCCATCCACCTCAAGGTTTGATGTTTGGTGCATGCCGAGATGCTTTTCTGCTCACCACAGTTGTAAAGAGTGTTGTACGTGAAAATCCGAGGCGATCACCATTTTCTGAAATACTCAAACTAACCCCGTCTGTTGGCCTGTCACGATAATTACGTTATCGACTTATCGTACAATATATGGACATGACCTAGTCGAAATTAAGATAAAAATATTTCTCGAATGCAAGATAAAAGTGCACACTTCAATGCAAAAATGGAATGCATTTGAATTGAAGATGTGTACCAAGCACTGGCACCGATTTTAATTAAAACACACTGCTGAAAAAAATGACATGCAAGATATTAACGATGCACTAAGGCAGTGGTTCCCAAACTTTTCCAGGGCAAGGCCCCCCAAATGGCATTAACATTTGACCGAGGCCCCCTTTTGCAAGATGTCTTTAAAACACATTAAAAATACAGACCTCTGAATATATCCCTCTTTTTTATTAATAACTACATCTTACATCTTTACATTGCATGACATTAGGAATTGATTGTGTGTGTGTGTGGTTGTCTGAGAGTGAGAATTTATTTTTCACACCAAATTGTTGAGGCCCCCCGGGCGCCCCCTGGCGGCCCCCACTTTGAAAACCACTGCACTAAGGATGTTTTTTTGAAAAAGAAAAATCTAGAAAGAATAGTTCTAGTGTTTCAAATAAAAGAGCTGAACCTGAACAGTGAACGAACAGCAGTAATCTGAAGCACTTTACTAGCAGGTTAATTAACTCCCTCGAACGCATCCTATACAATTGAGATTAATCAGACACTTACACAACATAAACGTAATATTACAATTTTCTTCTGCACAAAATGACGTGAACTTAAGCTTAAGTAAGGCGCTAGGTAGAGTGGTAAGTCATGTTGTGAATATGCTCTTTCCATAACAACGTATTTAAACACGGACAATGAAGAACTAAAGCATAAAGACTTCACGATATTATATTCCAATCTGTGAATATTCTTAAGAATTAAAAGTTCATTGCTTTTTGAAAGGGTGTACTTGTATTAATATGGTATATCATATCATCATTATATCAGTGGCATAAAATGGTCTTAAAATGTCAAATATATCGTTTATCGCAATTATTTCTGGGACAATAGATTATCCAACAGAAATGGCTATCCTGACCAGCCGACCCGTCTGACCCCAGCAGCCATGCCATGATCAAATTTGGGATATCACAGCTTTCCCTGTAGTCTTGATATGATTTTATGCATTGTACTGTTCCCACATGACTGCATAACTGTATGAATGCGCAGGTGTGGATGATGAGTGCATTTATAAAATGTCTTACCCCAAAGAGGGAGATTTTTGCACAAGCTATGAGGCCATCCACAGACTTCAGGTCATCACTAAGATGTGCATCATCTTCCTCTGAGAAAAGGACTCCAGGTTTGGTCGGGGTTTCTAATGAAAAGATCACAGTTAGAAGTTCAGTAGTTTCAAAATGAACTGCCTGTTTAGCGTTACAGTACACCTGCTGCAAGGCATTCTAATGTGTTTAAACAAGTACAGGCACGCCCTGTGTGTCTATACTCTCCTACAACTTTATATTGTAATGATTTATAACGTTATCCGATGTCACTCAGAAGATGCCTTCTCTTTCGAGTTTGGCTCCTCTCAAGGTTTTTCCACTGCTGTCACCTCTATCTTGCTCATTGGGGATCTGAATCAACTGTGAAAAGGACCAGCAGGGGTGTAATTAATAACCATAATTTATTCAAATTTTAGGCGTTTATTTACATGTAGACAATATTTAATTTCCAACACATTATTTATATGCCTGCTTATTTTAGCTACTATAATTTGAATTAAATGCATCCGATTCAAGTCACAAACCCTTATGTCTGCTTCAGGGAGAACCAAAGGACTTCGAAATTAAGCTGTAATTAAGCTGTGAAAGATATAAAAAACAAACTAACTTTTACGCTTAAGACATAAAGCGCCGTCATTTCCAGACGCACGTTCTGTAGCTCAGGGTTTTATTCGCTTGCATGTTTCAACCCCGGTGCCTTAGAATAATAAAACGAATGTACATTTTCACCAGTCTTTCCAACCACAGTCCTCAGGGACACAGTTGTACTGTCTAATGAGTTCCCAACACACCTGAACCATGCAACAAGAACACTGAACATGAAAACAAGCGTACTAGGAGTTGGAGAGAACAAAACATACAAGACAGTGTCGGTCCTGAGGACCAGTGTTCACTTACCTGCGTGTCCATTATTCACTAGGGAGGCATTAAAAATAAATTAGCTTGTTCTTGGATGAACACCGAGGTCATGGAGGTGGTAGAAATATGTAATTAACTTAGCCTTCAGGAACAGTAATGATATATTTAGTTCAGTGAAGTGAACCATGTTTGACCTACCATGGGAAGAGAGCTCCATAAGGTCGCTCTCGGCCACACGCGAGGAGTCATGGGGACCGAACAACATCGACTCAGGCTGCAAAACAATACATCTTATTCAGTCCTGTCCTTTTTTGCTCATGCTCATTCTTATGAAATTCGCATGCACATGGTTTAACAAAAGTTGATCAAACCTTTCGTTTAGGTGTCAGCGATTTCTTCTTTTCTGCCAGTAGCTCCGCCTGAGGAGACAGATCATCACTCCAATTTCTAAATTCTAAAATCATTACAAGATCCTTTAATAAAGATGACCAAGTTTGCCAGTGAATAAAAAACAAAAAATGCTGGCTAATGGTATTCCATCAGCCAGTTTTACGGCACAGATTCCTCCAAACCCATGTTTGAAGAAACAACACATCTAACCTCCGATGAACTATAAAACCAAGCCAAATTACTCAGTGACCATGATGTAAACTTAACATGACGCCATGTGTTTGAAGAAGATATACAAATAATAATACTAGAGCTGCCAAGCTGATCAAATATTAAATCAAGTTTAGTTATTTGGCATACGCCCTTAAAGGCATTTGGCAGGCGCCCTTATCCAGAGCAACTTACATTTATCTCAGTTATACATTTGAACAGTTGAGGGTTAAGGGCCTAGCAGTGGCAGTGCGGGGATATGAACTCTTGACCGTCTGATCAGTAGTCCAACATCTTAACCACTGAGCTACCTTACAGGCTTGGGGAGTAAGGAAATACATGTAACAGCGCTATGTAATCAGGATGCAAAAAAACTGCTAACTGCAATCCGTTACAGTTATGTCAAAAAAACAAAGTTATCAGATTACGAGTATATTTGGGAAAAAAAAAAAAATTTATGGGAATACTATCAGGATTACAATTCTTTTCATTTAAAACAAAAGAAATTAATCTTTTTACGTAACAATATAGAAAGCTGCTTCATTATTGTTCTGGTTCCGTCTTGTGCAAATGCATTTTGTGTAAAGTTAATTTTGGTAGAAATGAACACAAATTGTTCTCTGAAATGCTTTTGTGATTACCCTTGCGTTACCCTGCATCAGGGACAGTGATCTTTTTATGTATTTATTTGTTTGTTTATTTTATTAAAACAAATCCAAACACCGAATATGTTTTTAAGCTCTAAAATAAGCTCTAAAGAAAAGTACTTTAGATCATATTGCTTTTCTCTTGACTTTATTTACATACGTGACCTTGAAGTAATCCAAAAATAATCAGATTACTTTCAGACTGTGATACTTGGATTAGGTTAATGATTACATTTTTTAATGTGTAACTGTAATGGAATACATTTTTGAAGTAACCCTCCCAACCCTGCCTACCACTGCTGTGGTGGCTGTGAATCCATCGCTGCAAAGAATCCTGATTACAACACTCCGTTTAACACTTGAGAAACGGTCAATTACTGTGGCACATCTTTAAAAAGACTTTCCATTAAATCTGGTTATGTGATCATCAAGACCTAAACTGATTTTTGAATTGTAGTTTTACTTTATGAGGCTGATGAAGCATTTATATCCATGATGGTACATTTTTGTTCATTTTGACTGAACAGACAGAAATTACTGGGTTTTTACAAATCAATAAAGCTGATCCAGATGGTGGCTCACCTTCAGCAGTGGAACTTCCCTCGCTTGCTTGATGAGCTGATGGAGTTCGTTGATCTGCTGGCGCACCAGTGGTGGGGTGGGGTTACAGCAAGCAACGATGCCCTGCGGCTCCCTTTAACGAAAAAAAAACAAAAAAACAAAACAAAAAAACACACACGTGATGTGTCGTCAAACTACAGCTAGTCCACACACCATGACACGAAATCATAAAGTAATATACTACAGGAATTTGCAGTATGAAATTCCTATATAATAACCCTCACCCTTTATCACAGTTTTCAATATAAAAGTACAGAGCGTCAAATTTGACAAAATTTGTGAATGTGCCAATATAACATGGTTCTTTAAAATGAGGCTCATACAGTGTGTGGCGCAGACATTCTCCCAGCAGATGATGTAATGGTTATTTGCTATTGCTGTAAGAAACAAAGAACAAATCTGTCAATGAAAGGGGCGGAACTTACCTGGGTAACTCCTCAGCAACTTTCATCATCATGTGGTTGGGTAGGACATACCTGCAAAGTTTAAACATGAGTTAGCAAGCCTCTATAACCAAATCATGTTCGGAATCGTATACGTTTTCTCTCACTATCCTGGTACGTCTGAATACTCCAGACTCGTTCTGTTTTGTTTTTACAAGTGAAGTGAAATTGGAGCTTAAGTTCAATAAAGACACTGGTGAAATTAAATACAGCAATTTCCCTCGTATAGTCAAGAGGGTTGTGTATTACCCAGTGCTCTCATCTTCCGCTCTTGCTAGTTTATCCCTCCAAGCATACATGAGACGGAAGGCAGTTAACTGCTGGCTGTTGAAGCTCTTCTTCTGCTTTTTGTACAGCTCCATATACGATTCCTCAGTGAAGATTGGCTTCATGTATTTCTGGGGAAATATGAAAAACAATATGATGTGGAAAAAATTTAATAAATAAATAAAAAAATCACCAAAATTGTTTAAATTCGCTTTCAAATGCTCTGTATTAGGAAAACACAAATATTAAGGTTGCCAAATATTTTCGGACAAATGAATGGAAATGCTGAAAATGTATAAAAACAAACTAATTAAATGAATACAATTTATACACTGGCACAAAACACACATTTCTAGTCTTTCAGTTCTTCCCTTCTTTATATGTATTTGTTTTGTCCACAAGGCCCCATCAGGGCTTATCGCCATAGTGACCATAAAATTGTCACTTTTGTCAGTTGGTATTAACATCTCTATAACCAATATTTATAAAATAAATGAACATCCTTTCTTTTACATGTAGTATCTATATATTTAAAAAAAAAAAAAAAAAAAAACCCACAACCAACGTTATTCCTGATTATTATCCTTAAAATAAACATATATAGATGTACCTTTAGGCAGAGATCTTTGCTTTTGGACCAGACGACCTGGACGAGACCTGGTTGTCCGTTAGCCGCGTCAAACAGATCCGCTCTTAGTCGGTCATACACATAGAGCAGGTAATGTGTGTCAGCCTGGGCATATTTGATCATCTCCTCTGGTAAAGGTCTGAGCGGCATGACACAAACATGATTATACAATATTATCCAAATGTACAAGAAACAATAAAGGGAATTTTGATATGCCTGTTCCAAAACTTAGCCGTTTCTGCTTTACCGTATTCTCCAGTCGGCGAGTTGGTAGCGTTTATTCGAGTCCACGTCGCAGAAGACTTTGAGTAGGTGATCTAAGGAGTTTCTGCCAAGGTTGAGCGAGCGAGCAGCTTGGTGAGTGTCGAACATGTTGACCACGTAGAGGCCGAAGTCTTTCTGCAGCCACACAATATCCGAGTCGGCGCCATGGAAAACCTCGAAGAACAAAAACAATTGTTCAGGAAAAAAGAAAAAGCACACAAACTAATTGCTAGCTTCGGCATAGCACAAGCTGAGTGTTACTCAGCGATCATAAGATGCTCCATTCAAATTACAACGTAATGCTAACTGATTTGTTCCACATCAACCTCAGTCTTTCTGGGCAAATAAGCAAAATCACCTTCACAATGCTGGGATTGGTGAAGCTCTCGTTCAGGATGTACATCTCGTTCCGCAGCTCGAGGGCGTCGATGACGAAATCCTCTTCTCTGGTGGAGATCTGCATCAAGCATGTGATTCCCAGAAAGCTTCTGTAGGAATGGTGCTGGGAGAGGGACAGAAAAAACAGACTGAACAGAACGTCTGCATTTTTAAAAATACCTTACAGTATTTAGATTAGAGTTATAGAGAAGAGTGAAAAACAACCACTAAAACTTTCCAATTCATTTCTCTTTTTCATGTTGTTTGATCACATGTTGTTTGAAAAATAGGCTTTTTTAGAATTAAATGTTGAATGTTCACTTTCATTAGTGCATTGCAGTCACGTCACACTGAAATGCAATCACAGCCCTAAGTCGTACTACTCGGAGGCATGGTTGTATTGGGAGAGGGTCCTGTAAGGCTCATGTTCCAGGGGGTGTTACTGTCCACATAAAGGAACAATTTTACATTCTTTTACTGGCTCAGTGACTGTGTTTACATGCACATCAGTATTCCGATATTAATCAGAAATTGGCAATATTCTAATTAGTATCGAGTCACGTAAACACCGCAATCCGATTGCCCGATTTCCACACCTAGAATACGCCCGTTTTAAATCGGGAAATTGTTGCATGTAAACACCTTATTCAGAAAATCCACTGAGAGGAGACATATGCGCATGCTCAGTTTGAAAGGAATTCTGGGTAGCAACGGGAGCATCTTGAATCTCCCAGGAAATAACAGCAGGAAAGGAAAAGCGCATGTGTAGATCGTTATACTTACAACAAGCGTGTATACGGGAATATTCCGATGCCTGTACGCTCGTGAACATCATATTCAAAATATGGCTGCAACCTGAATACCGACCTTAGACGGAAATTGATGTGCATCATTTCTTCATACCTACTAAAGAGATAAACATGGAAAGCTTTTTAGAATTACTACTAAAACGTATCAAGTAATCCCCCTGTTGACTGATTTTCTTTAAAGAGATGACGCCGCCTAAGAGCAAAGCAACGAATGTTTTGCTTTTCAGTGTGGTATGTTTTCTGCATGTCACTTATGAAAAGTAATAGCAAAAAAAAAAAAAAAAAAAAAAAAAAAATGTGGGTATTGCATATTTTTTCCCCTTGCCAGTGTGATTGCTATTTGCTCTGGCACATAATGCTCTCCGTTGCATCTGCAAGGTGATCTTAAACACTTAACACTCATTCACTCACCTCCAGGTCGACAGCGAACTCGGTCATCTTGTTCAGCTTCTCGTTTAAAGCAGCCAGATCCTCCAAGGTGTTGATGAACTGGCAATTCGTCTCTGCTAGAGCTTTATACATCTGCAAGACCACAAGTGCGCAAAATTGAAAAAGATTCGTTTCGGATTAGTTTGGCAGAAACAGGAGGGGAAACGCCCGTCATAAACCACTTATACCTGTGGTTCAGGTTTACTCTCGAGACTCTCCGGCATGTCCAGGTGGTCCAGCTCGTACTGGTAAGGATGAGAAAACCTGAAAGACACCATGATATCAGAAGGGACGGAACTTGTCACTAGTAAATATAAAGCATCCAGATGTGAAGCAGCACTTACATGTCTTCCATGTGATCTTGCGTTCTCAGCTGGTGGATAAAGTCGGCCAGTGCTACAGGGACATCCGAATCCTCAGGCCTCTCCTTCCGCACACGTTTGTTGCTAAAATCTGCACATAACATAAAACACACATCTGCATATATAACCACCATCTCCTTCTGAATTTAATGCAGTTATTGTTAAATCGCTGCCATTATAACACCATACACCAATTTACTCATCTGAACCATTCACATCACACTTTTGAATTCTGTTTCGGAGATGAGCAATATTTCTGACTGATGGACTCAAAATTGTCATTTGTATTTGATTATACAATTAAAAAAAAAATTTTTAATGACAGAGTTAGTATCAGAATGCTACAGAGTTTCGATATCCGTCAATTTCTTTTCCAAAGTCCATAATACTTTGCACAGTGACATCATGTAAACTGATGCGTATGCAATTTTGCCATTATTTTAGAGCCGACACTCGGCCCATAGCTGGAGCTAGAAATTCCCTGCGACCAATCAAACGCATAATCACGTGTTAACTTACTGTCATCAACTGATCTCATTGGCATGCCCTACCCATGTGCGTGTCTGCATTTCCAAGATGCTGTATTTAATGTAGATCCATTTTCCCATTTCTGCATTACATCATATTGACACATGAACATTTAGGGGTTTAGAGGTTCGGGAGGTTTTTTCAAACTCACATGGAGCCAGTGGCTGTAACGCGTTGGGCTTGATGAAGATTCTAGAGATGAACGGCGTGTTGCTGTTGTCGACTTTCTCCTTAAACTTTAGCTGCGGCCTCTGAATGTTCTTGGCTTGAAGGAGGCGGAAGGTCTCGGCGTTGCTGTCACCTCCCTGTACGGAAGAAACTTCAAGATGTCGGTCACGCCTCTCTCCCGTACTAATAACACTACACGAAAGTAAACCTCAAACCATAGACTTAAGTAACAGTGCTTTTATATTTCACACAACGTAGCTAGCTCAGTCAGTAGAGCATAAAACTCTTAATCTCAGGGTGATTGGGTCATGGGTTCAATCCCCATGTTGAACAGGACTGGGGCGGCTGTGGCTCAGGTGGTAGAGCCACTAATCGTAGGGTTGGCGGTTCGATTCCCGGCCCACATGACTCCACATACCGAAGTGTCCTTGGGTAAGACACTGAACCCCAAGTTGTTCCCGATGGCAAGTTAGCGCCATGCATGGCAGCTCTGCTACCATTGGTGTGTGAGTGTGTAGGTGTGTGTGAATGGGTGAATGAGACACAGTGTAAAGCGCTTTGGAAAAAAGCCAATTTAAACTATATAACTATATAAAGTACAGACCATTTACCAATTCATATTTGGTATTTGTTAAACAAAACAAATACACACATGGTAAATGTGACACTTTTACCAGTCCTAACAGGTATCGGCCTCCTAAGTAGCCTTAGTTTGCCATCTAGGTTGAACATAATATAATTAATACAGATTAAATAGAAATTGGCTTTAATATGATGATGTTTGCCTTCGCTGTGGCTTTGGAGGCAGGAAATCTGAACTTGTGTGACTTGAATGTTAAAGTGGTCAATGTTCCAGAAATAGCAAGCTATTTCATATTTATGTTACTTTAGTTAGACCTCAATATTGGAATATTGGCAATGAAATGTTTTGATTCAACACATTGTAAATCACCTGATATTAACTCACTAACATGATTCATCTTTCACCTACACCACGTCCTCCGTGTTGGTTTACTTGTCCAAACTCGTCACATTACTGGTCGAAAGGTAAAGTGCATGATGTCACTAAAAACTTATTTCCCATAAAAACGGCAGCGCCTTTTAAAAAGTGGCGACGTTCCTCACTCGTTCCCGGAGGATTACATCAAAAACATGTGCTGAGAGTCAAAAGGGGAAAAACTGAAAGCACCCGGATAAAGACCAATGAAGAAACTATGCATCGTTAGTTTTTTCCTTCCTGATTTCTCGTGTTTGCTGCATAACAAAAAGATGTTTTCTCTCAACGTAATTGCATCATGAGAAAATCTCGCACCTTGTGAATGCAGCTGGCATCTTTGCCTTCGCCATCATACATTTAATAATTAACCGCTGTAAAGATGGACTTTATCACCTTATTAAGAGAGAGAGGTGTCAATTTATCAAGTGTCGGACACTAATGTTCAGCTAGCGTGAGACCCTAATCAAATTAAAAACTAGTTTGTTCATCCATGATGCTGCGGGATTTCGCCAAGTTTTTACTGCCTCCAGAATAATAATCACAAGGTTATTATGTTGAGTACACAGAAAAATTAAGTCAATTAAGGCAAAATTAAGGCAATTTTTTGTGCCATCGGCCGATAGTTTAAAACGACCGATGATCAGGGCCGATTAAATATCCTGTCAATCAAAAGAGGGTGGGGACCAAAAAAAATATCTCGATTTCGTGCTGTGTGTAAAGATGATGTCTCTTGTGTGGAATGACGACAAAACTGCAGTTTGTAATCTCTAATTTCTGCACTGCTAAAATTTTACACCGCAGCAGTGAAGCGGGAGTTTCGCCGTCGAGTCAAAATTTTTTTGCCGAGCTGCTCACGCTGAATTAAAGCGCCAGTACACTGATAAAAGACTTAAATGAAGGTGAGTTGACAAAGTATATGTTGCCGAGAAAAATATTTGTAGAGTAGTATATTTCATATCCAGTTCATGTTAATCTATAAAAAAGTTGATATTATATATTACCAGTTTGATGTCAGTGATGAAGTAGAAATGCTTTTGTTTGTGGTGAGTGAATGTGAAGTCTAACAGGAGGGGTTTTTTCAGAATTCAGTCACTTAATTCTGTTAATATGAATGAATAACATTCAATAAGTTAAGAAATCACTTTAATCTTCAGAATTTATTTAATGTGTTAATGTTAATTAGAGTAATGTGTTTTCTGTTTGTGAGACCAGTTACTGTGAAACAACTTGATGAAATGGAAAGAATAAAGTTTTTATTTGCATTTCCTTCAGAATTGTGGAATTAATTATTCTTAATTTAAAAGAAGGCATAAAAGGCAGAACTATCGGTAACGGCCGATATCACTCTGAATAATCGGTATCGGCTGAGAAATTTAGTATCGGTGCATCTCTAATAATAACGCATGGCCTCTTAGGGCTTCCTATACCCAAACACTAGAATGTTAATGAGAACTTGCAGAGAGAAACCATTATGTTGCTTTATGGAGCTGCTCCCTGGCTCCCACTTCTGTTTATTAGCAATGAGTAAAACTTAAGCTTACAAAACAATAAAAACAACACACTCACCTTGCGATTCCAACTAGACACAACAATTTTGGGAGGCTGATAGCCTGCAGGCATAACAGGCTGTGACCGGGTCACTCCGGAAGCCTCGTCCAGTAAAATCCCCTGATGGGAGTTTGAGACAAAATTAGTGGTTTATACTTGTAAAAACATTTCTTGGCTTGAACATGAGCATTGAAGCATGAGAAGAGATGTCTTTCAGAACGCAGTCAACACATTTGCATTAAAAAAATTTTTTTAAAAAAAGCAATGAAAATGAAAGAGAAAGAGAGAAAGAGAGAGAGAGGTGTGAACAGTTGCCCGTACCACTTTCTCCAAGATGGTATCGTTGGCGTCGACCACCATGTCAAAGCGCTCCTCCAGGCCAGTCAGCTTGCTCCGGTCCATCAAGCGTGATCTGCAGCCATGGTGCTGCATCAGCTGACTCATACTGACCACAAACAAACAGCACCAACAATGATTAAAGATTACAATTTTAAATGTCAGCACGCATAGGATGGATTGCAAACATTCGAGTCCAGACACCTCATTTCTGAACTATTTCAAATAAAATACTGCATAGTATTGACAAAACCATGGATACAATGATATAATACACATTAAAATGCACCGATACCACATCATGTGATGATACCGTATAATGTTATAGACATAAGCATAGTGCACTCCTAAACGCGCACACACACACGCACACAGACGAACACGGGCGCGCGCACACACCTTATACTCTGAATGCAAGCATTAGTTTAAATTCACTGATACGGTGGCAGGCCCAAAAGATTTATTAAAAGCATGAACATTTGAATAATTATTAGTGACATTAGGCTACATGTTGCTGACAGGACACTGGCTGAATGGTGATGCATGGTGGTCCACTAGGAGGTAGTTTATAACATTGCAATGTGTTAGCGTCATTAACAAATAACTGGCTATCGCTAACATTACATGGAGCATAACGTTAGCTGGTTTCATGGCCACAATGCCAGCTGCCTCAAACAAACATAATATAGAGCCGTCTTTCAGGTGCTTCGCCAAATTCCAGGTGTTTCCTCGCTTTGTTTGAAATGAACGATAGCATCGGTTGCACACCAGAAACCGATACTAGCTTTCCTCTCTTTTCCTCTCAACGAGTCCTCTAAACTTGTTAAGCTAAGCTAATCTTCTGTAGTTTTTCCCGTGTGCTTGTAGGCGTTCCTCTTCTTCTTTACCACATGTGGACTGACTGAAACACTTGCGCGTATTTGCTACTCCCATCAGGTCCGGAAGAATTGCAACCTCCATTATAATCGATTCCAATGCTAGTGCAGAAAAACAAGTACAGTCACGTTTTAAGAATGTTAGTACCAACCTGGTACCAAAGTATCGGTTCTCGTGACATCCCTACAATGAACAGAAGGCGCAGAACGACAACAATCTGGACATCATGATTAATGATCATTGGAAAGAAGTTGCAAAAATATCAAGAGGAGGTACTATAGTAAACTGATTTTAAAAAAATAGATTGAAAAAAACATTTAAGTATATTTAGTATAGAAAGCAACATCAGCCGACTTTAACACGCTGAGCAGTAACGGTGACCGTGGCCATTAAAGATTAGCGCTAAAAATAAGTTCCATGAATCGTGAACACACAAAGGTTTTATAAGTGTGTGAGCAGTTCACTTCTTCGAGCACTGAGCACCGAGATGTCCTTTCCCTTCTCTCACCAAGGTCTTGTGTGCATCTCGAATAGCAATTCACAGCACTTTTTCACCCACACTCGCTGATGATGCTTTTTCTGTGCTCAGGTCGTCCATAAGGAAAGAAAATCAAGGTCATCCATAAGGAAATGAAAGCAACATGAGGAGTAGGGATGGGCGATACAGACTTAAAACTATACTGCGATATTATAATGATATAAATGACGATATTAAAATAGCAACATTCAACAGTATCGTTTTGGCCACAAGTCACATCAGCATACAGTCCTGAGAGCCGTGCAAACATAAACATTGATCCAAAAACCCAACCATCATCGAATACTAAACTATACCCATCAGTTTAACATTTGATGAGAAATCTAGGATTTTTTCCCCCAGTGAAACATTTTGGAAGACTTCTAAATACATATCGCTTTAGTAAAAGCGTTGTCTAGTATTGTTAAGAGCAGGACAGTACGTTAATATATGCTTAACAGTCGTTCTTGTTTTACAGGAATCACATGTTGGAGGCTCTTCACTGTTCAGTAGGAATGCACGCGTGAGTCTTGAGTGTACAATACGCCATCTCGTGTATACGGTCTGGTCGTGTCTGGATTCAAAAGGGAAATGAGGGAAGTGTCTTACATTTATAGCAGGGTTGATTGTGTGTAGTCCGTTATGAATGCACTGGTCCCATTCCATTTGCCACTTTTTTGAAGATGTACGAGCTAATTATGGGTTTGAGATCTGATGGAGGGATATTTGTTGCCACACAGCTCAATATGGCCTGGTATCCAACGGAAAACGATGTTGAAATCTGTCTCTGTAAAGAACCAACTTTGGGTAACATGCTTCCAATTACAGGGTGTTCGGACGTTAAAGATTCAGGTGCTTGGAAGGAGGAATTTGAGTCCGTGCAGAATAAAAAGTGCCGTTTTCGCGTACTCTCTATCTGCTCTAGGGCCAGGAGCAAAGCCCGGACCTCGACTGTGAAAACCAGAGCTTTTTTCCAATAGAGTCGTCATTGACCGAATGCTACTGCTGCAGACACACGATTGTCCCTCCATGATCCATCTGTATATACAGGTTTATGGAATTGGAAACGGCACATTATGTCTAAGGATTGTTGTTTATACACATTTGGGTGGGTTGACGTTGTCTTATGTTGGGTCAGATCCATTTTAATGTTTGGTTTTTGTCTGGGATTGGAACTCCACCTTCCGCCATGCTTCTTCTTGCACGACGTCCGAGATGCCCACATTGCAGCATGTAAACACGTAATCGACTATATCGTCAATATCGCAGGATGACAAATTCTGATCATGGAGAGGAATTATACCGGTATATCGTGAATGATACTATATGGCACAGCCCTAATGAGGAGTTCACTGATAGCAGCACAAGACAAGAACCGACATAAAAGGAGCTAAATAAATGTTCCCTCGTGCCTCTGATTGCTTAATATTACGCATACTACTCATTTCGGCATCAACATCAACGTATATCCAAAATAAAAGTACTCGTACGCGGTCTGAGGGCGGAAAAAAATGCAATAGTTTCTTACCTGTATCATCAGATGGCTACATTTTATAATTCTAATGCAATTAAAATCACCATGTCACAACGACACACCCTCAATCTGACATGGGGAAAGCCTGACCTGTTATCCTGCATTATTTGCTGAGCCACATCAACGATGGCATTTATTAAAAGGGAATATGGCATACGAAAATCCTCTCGATAAAATACTCACTCATTTGTTAGAGGGATTATATGCACGTTAGAGAATCTAGTGACTAAAATTCTCCAGCCCTGAAAGGAATATCTGCAACGGAGTGTTTAAAGCAACGGAAAAATGAAGAGTCCATGCAATCCAGAAACGTAAACTCTGCAGTATTACAGAGAAAGAGAAATATGCAAATGACTTGTATGTGGATGTTATTACAAGAAAATGACTCGTTCTGACATACCAGTGTAACAGTCGGCCTCCTTGCACTGAACAGAAATTCTGGAAGCCCGGAAAGCTCCGGTAAAAGTCATATTCGTCTCCTGCTTGCGGCAAACCGGCAGACGCTTTTGTTGCGGCCATGACAGAGCCGAGTCCATACTGCGAGGAGGAAGTACAGAAAAAATATATATGTATAAATAAATAAAAATGTATAATCATAGACAAGGTGAAGTGTCCTGTGAGGAGATGTTTATTTTGCATAAAAGGATGTTCCAAAACTGGCGCTGGTGGCTTAGTGGTTAGCATGTTCACCTCACAGGTTTGGGGGTTCGATTCACACTGCTGCCCTGAGTGTGCGGAGTTTGCATGTTCTCCCAGTGCTCCCCCAGTCCAAAGACATGCATGGTACTTGATTGGCATGTCCAAAGTGTCCACAGTGTATGAATAAGTGTGTGAATGTGTACGTGATGGATTGGCACCCTGTCCAGGTGATACTGGAGGACCAAAGTCAGATTCTGGGTTCATCCACTTGCCTGAACATAGTATGTCTTATTAATAAGGTGCATAGTGAATTTGGTCCTCCAATATCACAGACTACGTTTACATGGACAGCAGTAATCTAATCATTGACCTTATTCTGAATAAGACAATATTGTGATTAAGGTGTTTACATGAGTCGCTTTTAGAATATTCCTTTCATGTTCCCATTTTACATGTTATAGAACATAGATCGATTAACGGCACACGTCATTACGTCCCCACGCCACGCTGTCCGACGTTTCCTCCAGAATTTCACGTATCGACATACAGTTCGTCTTCGTTATGGTACTGTATTCAGTTTTGGGTGTTTTTATTTTTACTTTTACGAAAGCTTCAAGTGCAGTTAATTATTTGTCATGCCGTACGTGCAAATAGACGACTGCTTGAAGCCGTGGGTTGCGTCCCAAACTGCATACTTACCTACTACATAGTAGCCGAAATACATGTATTTCACCTACTATATACTGTAGTAGTTAAGTACACGGTTTCGGACACAGCCTTGCTTTCTTGTTTGCCGTAAACGGTTGAGCACTGCCATGTGTGATCGTGTCCTGTCGCAAAATGTGGTTAAAACTCACATGATACACGTCAGTAATGTGACTAAAACAGGAGTACTCCACATGTCTTAATTCGATTTGTGTTTACTTCGAGTATGACTTTAGTCAGATTAAGGTAATAAAAAAAATTGCTGTTTACATGCTAGTTTCTTAATCAGAGTATTGTCTTAGTCGGGTTAACATTGGATTATTGTTGTCCATGTAAACGTACTGACTTTCTTAATACATTAAGCATTTTCTTTATAACGGTTTTCTTAGCGTAAAAATATAGTCTTTTCACTTGGATTACGGTCTTAGCTGTAGACAGTTTATGACAAGAGATACGCACGAGAAAAAATTATTTTCCCTGGTTGCTGTTTGAGTCCATTAAGCCAGGGGTTCCCAAACTTTTCCAGGGCAAGGCCCCCAAATGGCATTAACATTTGACAGAGCCCCCCCTTTTGCAAGATGTCTTTAAAACACATTAAAAATACAGACTTCTGAATATATCCCCTTCTTTTTATTAATAATTATATCTTACATCACATTAGTAATTGATTAACTGTGTATGCTTCTCTGAGAGTGGGAATTTATTTTTCACACCAAATTGTTGAGGCCCCCTGTGCGCTGCCTACTTTGAAAACCACTGCATTAAGCCACGTTAAGCTGTTTAGAATGTCCTTTAATGGAAGGAGTCTCCAGTGTCAGCGCTTTGTAACAGTAAGACGTAAAGCTAAGTTTGGCACCAAGCGATAGTCTTCAGGATGGAGAACGCGTTCTTTGTAATAGGACAACCTTATTTTTCGTCGTATTCATTTCAAGAGCGAGGAAAAATAAGGCTGGTGTAGGACAGAGAGCTGATATTTTGTTATACTGAACATCCCACAGATGCTATGCAACACTGTTAAATGCAAATATAAACAGATAAAAATACACGTGGTGCTTTTTGATGGATAAAAATCAGTGGATAATTGCTGTGGTGTAAGATGAATAAACCACTTCCAGTGGTGCTGTTATTGAAAAATATTCCAATCTTCGGGATGGGAACAATAGCAGCTCCTTTTACACACCAACCCGTCGATGATAATTTTCCTAGAACAGCACAACACCTACGTAATTTACTCCTTATAAGACCAACATCAGGACATTAAAAGGCTACGAGTGATATACTGATCAAATACACGGCAGCGTACAACAGATTGGTCTTTAGTCATCTTTTAGACATTGTTTTTATGGCTTCTGCTTCAGAGCTTGCTAGCCAGGAAATACAAACACAGTGATAATGGATCACTTTGTCATATCATCTCTCTCTCTCTCTCACTCTCTCTCACACACACTCTCACACACACACACACACTCTCTCACTCACACTCACACACACACACACACACACACACACACACACACACACACACACAGTATCTCACAACTTCGGGTTCGTTCACACAAACGCAAACGCTTCCCACGTTGGTGTGGATTTTTTTTTCACACCAAGAAAGCACTCTCTAACCAGGCCTGAAACAAAATAACCAAACACTGAACCGTCCACTAACCTTAACAAAGGTATCCACGTCTTTAAAACCAGGGGAAAACTCTGCTGTCTCTGTATCTGCATCTTTATTTACAGAATTTTCACTTTCTTTAACAGCGCTGCCGCCACCGCTGCTCGTGGAAGCAGCCATGCTGACAAATATAATATCGCGAGAATTAACGACAGCAACGAGATTTTATCTTCTTCTGTGTGTTGTAATAAGAAAGCTTGCGTTAGTGTAAACACGACAGCGCCATCTGCCGTATGTTAAAAAAAAATACATCGCTGCAATACGCATAACTGAAGTAAATCGGTGAAGATAATGTGATTGGGACTGTGTAAGCGTTTGACACTGAGCTCTACACTGACATCTGAAGGCAATAAGCAGTCCTACACCAAACCCCTTACTGCCTGGTCCTTGTCCACGGCATCATATAGGACAGGACATAGCAAACATCATAGTGCATACGGCTGCAGATTTTTTTGGGTGCAACATTAAATCATTTATGTTCACTTTTCATTGTTACTTTACTTAGCTTTTACTTACTTATTCACCTTTAGTTAGCCATTTTTACTTATTTAATTTTTACTCACTTAAAGTTTACTTACATCATTTACTTATTTTACATGTACTCTACTTTTTCTTTCATACACAAAGTAAGTTTTTGCTTACTTACATACTTATGTCTGAAATATTCAGCATCCCATAATGTGTGAATATTTCAGACAGTATGTAAGGGAAGGAAAGCTTAGTGGTTAGCATGATTGCCTCCATGGGCGTAACCACGCATTCTTTGGGGGGATCGTGTCCCCGCCGTTGTTGAGGAAATACCTATCGGACACCCCCCCCCCCCCCCCCCCCCCCGTCCGGACTGTCTTTTCTTCGTCTATTCTATTTATTTATGTCTATTCCTTTTTAATATATTTCGGTTTGTTAAGGAAAATCGGTGTGTGCCCCCCCCCTCCAATTGAACACTTGGTTGCGCCCATACTCAACGTAAGTCCGTTGATATAATTTTAGCAGCTCAGTCTGTAAGAAATTGAGACAACAGCCAATTGTAGAAAAGTGCAGCAGAACATACAAGCTTTTTTTTTTTTTTTTTTTTTTTTTTTTTACAGACAATCAGTAACTATATACCTAAATAGTAGGTGACCTTAGCTTTGTATAGAAGGCATCATACCATGGCTTGGAACGTCAATTAACTTTTGATATTTGCACACCCACGAAGTAGGCTAGGCTAACATCAGCTCCAGTTTTTGACCATTAACGTTACATTCACTTGCATATCCTCCCGCCGAGTTCGCTGTGAACCCTCATGTTGTGACAGACTGTTATAAATGCGTGTGAAAATGAGGAAAGTTGCACAGCATTTCGTTCCTTTACACTACATTTGGGCTAAGGACAACTAAGTGATTTTACAAATATAAGGCTCAGCATAATGCTGAGATGTGCTAGCTTGGCAACGAGAGATATATAACTAACGTCTGAGTTGTGGCCATATTGTAGGTATCCATTCAGAACTAGTTATGGCAGTTTGTCTTTAGAATTAAGAAAAGAAAACTCCAGTACCCTTTACATAGCTAACGTTTCAGGTTACCACTATATATTGTTGTACACTTTGTACACTTATTACATAGCAAGCTAAACAGCATGGTGACATTAACATTATTAATGACACCAGTTACAACAACAGAATATTCAGTTCATCAAATTAAAATGATCATCTAAGTCGGTCATTGCTCTTCTGGGAAAATAATGGTACCTGGTCACAATGCAGGCAGCACAGCATTGCTTGGAAGCATCCGTGGGGAAATTGTATTCACAACATATACAGTGGCAAGAAAAAGTATGTGAACCTTTTGGAATTTCATGGGTTTCTGCATAAATCTGTCATAAAATGTGATCTGATCTTCATCTAAATCAAGGGTATTGACAAATATAATGTGTCTAAAATAATAAAATAAATTCTGATCCCTCATGTCTTTATTGAACACACTCATTCAACATTCAAAATGTCAGTGGAAAAAGTAAGTGAACCCTTAGAATAAATAACTGGTTGACACCCCCCACCCCCACCCCCCGGCAGCAATAACCTGAACCAGGTGCTTCCTGTAGCTGAGGATCAGACCTGCACATCGTTCAGGAGGAATTTTAGCCCATTTTTCCTGGCAGAACTGCTTTAGCTCAGTCATATTCTTTGGACATCTCATGTGTATGGGTTTCTTCAAGTCATTCCATAGCATCTCTACTGGGTTGAGGTCTGGGCTCTGACTTGGCCCCTCCAAAAAGGCGGATTTTGTTTTTCTGAAGCCATTCTATTGTGGACTTGCTCCGGTGTTTTGGGTGATTATCTTGTTGCATCACCCAACTTCTACACAGTTTCAGCTGACATACAGATATTCTCACATTATCCTGAAGAATTGTCTGATATACTTGGGAATCCATCTTCCCCTCAATGATTGCAAGCTGGCCAGACCCTGATGCAGCAAAGCAGGCCCAAATCATGATGTTTCCTCCACCATACTTTACGGTTGGGATGATGTTTTCATGATGATATGCCGTGCCCTTTCTACACCAGATGTAGTGCTGTGTGGTTTTTCCAAATAGTTCAATCTTAGTTTCATCAGTCCACAAAACATTCTGCCAATACCACTGTGGAGTGTCAATGTGCTCTTTTGCAAACTTCAGGCATGCAGCAATGTTCTTTTTAGTAAGCAGTGGCACCAGTGGCTGGTTGCAACAGATGCTTCGGACTATGGCATAGGTGGTATCCTGACTCAGCTACATCCGGATATGTCAGAAAGAACTGTAGCTTTTGCTTCCAGAACCTTGACAGCTGCAGAGAGAAAATATTCTGTAGTCAGAAAAGAAGCCCTCGCTTATGTCTGGGCCATTGAGCATTGGAGAACATACCTGTGGGGCATACAATTCAATTAAGATCAGACCACAAAGCTTTGACTACCCTTTTGACTACTAAGGGCATGGGACGTACTGGACTGAGAGTAGCTCGATGGTCTGCAAGACTGCTCTGCTTCAACTATGATAATGAGTACAAACGTGGAGCTGACAACCGGGTAGCAGATTGCCTATCACGTCTGCCATTGCCAAATGAAATTAACTCTGACGTTGATTCTGAACCAGAAACTGTAGCTGCCATCCCCACCCTGCTGTCAGCTGTTCCTGTCACTGAGTTTGCTGCTGAAAGCTCCTCCTGTCCTGGGCTCACCAAACTGCGTCAATATATTGAGTGGCTGGCCTACAACATCTAAAACATTGCCTGCTTATGTGCTTCATTACTTCCCAGTAAGAGAGGAACTATCTATCCATGACTCTTATGTGCTAAGAGGAACTCACAGACTGATTGTGCCACTTAGCTTATGCTCACGTTTGGTCACTCTAGCACATGAAGGCCATCAAGGAATTGTGAGGACTAAACAATAACTTAGAGACTTATATTGGTGACCTAAGATGGATTCGCATGTACAGTCCAAAATTACAACCTGTACCACCTGCCAGGTTAACGATAAGACAACTAGAACCACACATGCACCACTGAGCCCAGTTCAATACCCAGCTGGTCCATGGCAGAAACTGGGCATTGATGTGGTAGGTCCATTTTAGATAGGCCCTGTTGGCTGCAGATATGCCATTACATGAATTGACTACCACTCAAAATGGTCAGAGGTCGCATTTGCACCTCACGTGACTGTGTCTACCGTTACCAGATTTCTGAGATCAGTGTTCAGCCATAAAGGGAATCCACTAGAGATTGTCACAAACAATGGACCTCAGTTCCTGTCATCAGAGTTCAAACATTTCCTGCAAGAAAGAGATGTCAAGCACATTCGCACCTCCATATACCATCTGGAAGGAAGTGGAGCGGTTGAGCGTTGGAATAAGGTATTGAAGGATGCCATTCTGACTGCACAGAGAGAGAGGGTTCCATGGACATCATTTATTGTAGAATTCTTGCAAACATTCAGAGCTACACCCCATGCTACCACAGGAACGTCTCCTGTCGAGCTCTTGTTTGGAAGGAAAATGAGGACAAAATTGTCAGTCCTTCCACAGTGCAATCCAAACCCTGCCATGAAAAAGCTGAGAACAAAAGTGATGCAAAATCAACAAAAGATGAAAGCCTACCTGGACACAAAGCATAAAGCAAGGATTTCAAAGCTCAAGGAAGGTGACCTTGTAAGGGTGAAAAAACCTGTGCATGTCAAGAAAGGGGAATCAAAATTCAGTGACCATATTCAGATTATAAGGAGAAAAGGGACACACAGTTACCAGCTGAACGATGGATGAACTTGGGACGTGTCTCATCTGGCATTACTACATGCAGATTTCACTCTGGCTGAAAAATCAGCTTCTGCTCCACCACTGGAAAATGTTGACTCCCAAGCAGAGAGACATCACTGTAGAAGGAAACCAATGTGGTTGAAGGACTATGTAACTTAAGGTCTCACAGTAAGCAAGAAGAAAGTAATGGTCAACTAA
The DNA here is from genome assembly GCF_023375685.1 of Ictalurus furcatus. Lineage (NCBI taxonomy): Eukaryota > Metazoa > Chordata > Actinopteri > Siluriformes > Ictaluridae > Ictalurus > Ictalurus furcatus. Next base: position 7,748,051 of record NC_071259.1, read on the forward strand.
AAAATACATGTTTATTGGTTCAAGTTAAGTTGAACTGTATGGATACACATAAATATTCATGTTGTTCATGCTTGGTTATTAGAGAATTGGTCTGAATTTTGTGAAATGTATCGAAAAAAAAGACAAATCAGAAAACCTTGAATTAACTGAGTGTACTGTTTGTATCTTGTTCAGTGATGCTGCAGTACAGATGTAAACAAGTAAGTCTGGGGGAGATGTTGTGTTCACTTAATACTGTTGGATGGTAAATGCCACTAGGTGGGAGGTGTTGTATGATGTGGGGAACCAGATGCCTGTAAGGAGAAGATGAAAAAGAGTTGCGGTGAATGCAATGTTTAAGTAAAGATCCATGTATGTTACGGGGCGCACGGTGGCTTTGTGGTTAGCATGTTCGTCTCACACCGCCAGGGTTGGGACTCGATTCCCACGGCTCTGTGTGTGAGGAGTTTGCATGTTCTCCCCGTGCTGTTGGGGTTTCCTCCGGTTACTCTGGTTTCCTCCTCCAGTCCAAAGACATGCATGGTAGCCTGATTGGCGTGTCTAAAGTGTCCATAGTGTGAGTGTGTATGTGATTGTGCCCTGCGATGGACTGGCACCCTGTCCAGGGTGTACCCCTCCTTGTGCCCGATGCTCCCTGGGATAGGCTCCAGGCTCCCCCGCGACCCTGAAAAGGAGTAAGCTGTTGAAGATGGATGGATGGATGGATGGACCATGTATGTTACCTGGGTGTAATCTTGCTTGATTTATGTGACTACACAACAACAATGTATTGCACAGTTTAACATTGTAAAATGACTTGATAATACAGTAGGATGCTGTTATTTGGTAATAACAGTACTACACTGTAAATGTTGATTACAGAAGTAGTCCTGAAAAAATGCAATAAGTGTCTGGCGACTTGGCTGTCACACAACTCAACTACCCACCTGTGCCTTGGTGAACACACTCAATAGCAACACACACACACACGGAAATGCATATAACAATAGTGTGCTTGGTGTATAATATTAATATAGTCCATGCACTGTTGAGTTATTTAAATTAACATCTGCACTTTGTGGGTCTGTACTGTGTGTGTGTGTGTGTGTGTGGGTCTGGGTGTTTACTCTGAACTTGGACCACAGCTTGTGCCCTTCGTGTCGCTCCTGAAGTGAGAAGCACGCAACAAGTCCACTACAAAGCGCACATCTGAAGCTCCCTCAGCAGGGGCTAAGATCATGACTAAGGAAGGGTTTCCTGACTGTATTTACGTTATGCACCTGTTCCACACACCGCTGCCGGAGACACTGGGAATGACCGCAATACTAAGCAAAATGACCTCTGGGCTTATGAGTTGGCATTCACCACTCTGAAATGTAAGTCACACCACTAATAGTTTGTACATATATTTGTTTGTTTGTTTGTTTATCAGTCTATAGCTTGAGTTTTTGAACTTGGTTACGCATATTTCCCAAAATATTAAGTGAAAATACTTCTAATGGGTTCTATGGATGGTCCCACATAGATACACTAGGTATTGCACTACCCAAAAATAGTTCATGACCAAGTCGCCATCTTGCTGCTATAATCATACTCACTCACAACTGTGCTCATTCAGAATGTGCTCTTGTTACTCATCAGCACACAGAGTATTGTTTGTCTTTACTCTTCTACAACTGCACATGTAACTGTAATGATTTATAACTTGCTGTCACCCAGAAGAGGATGAGTCTGGATCTCCTCAAGATTTCCTCATTGTGTAGTCTCAGAATTTTTCTATGCTGCTGTTACCTATACATTAGGTTGTTGATTAGGGATCTAAATATAAACCTATACCTGGATTTCTGCTTTGTTAAAATGTCCATTGTTAAAAGTGCTATACAATTCAAATACCTTTCTAACTGAAAGACCAGCACAAAATTTTCACCTTAAATCAACCAGTAATTGAGCAACTAATGCACCACTGGCATGAAAATATCATTTCCTATTATTTATTGCTTAAATCTAGAAAGGCAATCTGCTAAAGGTTTGGGTCCATATGACAGAATAGATAGAAATTGTTTCTTTATTTCATTTCAGAGTAAAAGTTTTAGTCAGATTTCCTGCAGAATCTGTTAAACAATATTCACAGCCTATTAGGTATTGGAGAAATCAAATGGAAACTGGTTATTCAGACACTCCCGTCTATCTGCATCTCTCTGATATCTGCTGTTTCACCTGTAAACTAATAAATTGTCTAAAATGCTACAACCAGTTGTTTATACACTAAAATTGCACCTTGGGATTTATCAGTTTATTTTATGTTATAATACCTGCTTATTATTTATGTAGATTTGACAGGTTTGAATATTTTTGCTTATTAGAATTTAACCAATGTCCATGCTGTTAAATACTTGTGGGAGGAAAACAGTGCAATTACTTCTGAACACCAAGGTTTCAGCTGAAGGTGTATTTCTACATTGTAATTATATGAGAAACCAATGAGAAGTGCTTATAGTGTTATAAGAAAGAGACACTTGAGACATTTGTTTTGCACGAAAAATTGTCATTTATTGATGATTTCAGATTATTGGTTACTTTAACAAAATGCAATAAAGCAATTAATTAATAAAAAAGTATTGTATTTAATAAAGATAATAAAAATAGATATCACACACTTTAACACTAATATGTCTAGCCTACACATTTAATAACTATACATTATAGTAATGCATATATTCTGAATACACAATACAAATCCTACTGTATAAAGCCTATACATTTGTGGTTAATACCTACCAAAAGTGGTCCATGGAAAGACAACCAGTGAACCAGCGACAAGGCACTGGCGGCTCACGGATGCTTGTGGGGAGCGAAGGCTAGGCCATCCGGTCCGAACTCACAGAAGAGCTACTTAGGCACAAACCTGGTCAGAGTGTCCATGCTGACCCCTGTCCACTGCCGAAAATGCCTACAATAGGCAAGTGAGCATCAGTGAACCCCTTGACAGGTGCCACTGTAGTGAGATAATCAATGTTATTCACTTCACCGGTCAGTGGTTTTAATGTTATGGCTGATCAGTGTAGCTCCTAGGGGTACTTGAGGTCCAAGATCCATAAGGCAAGAAGAAGAAAGGGAACAATGACCCCATGACAACAGAACAGAAAATAAGGTATCAAGGTAATACTTACCACCCCTCATGGATAGAAAAGATAAAATACTCACCTCAGATTGTAAAAGATGACTAATGCTGGAGCCTAGAGCTGAAATATTTTCCAAAGCTTTTTAAAAATCTTAATACTGGAGTTTACCTCATGGTATTTTAATAGCTAGTAGTTAGTAATAATAATAATAATAATAATAATAATAATAGTGTTGCCTTAAGGCATTACATTTATTTTCTTGAATTTTAAGTTTTTGACAATAATCTAGTTAATCCAGCTGCATAAACGCCATCAGACGCTTCTTTGCATTCCAGGGTCCTGCAAAACAATTGAGATCTGATTGTGGCACCAACTTCATCGGCGCGTGAAGAGCTTGGAATGGACAAAACTATCCAAAGTTACCTCAGTAAGCAAGGATGTATCTGGGAATTCTATACACCACACGCCTCTCACATGGGACGCTCATGGGAACGTATGGTCGGCATCGCCAGGAGAATCCTTCATGCAATGCTTCTAAAGCAAAACATTCGCTTAACCCATGAAGTGTTGTGCACATTGATGGCAGAGGTCACTGCCATTATAAATGCACGACCGCTTGTGTCGGTGTCTTCAGACCCAGAAAACCCTTTCATACTCTCGTCGTCAATGCTCCTTACGCAGAAAACAGGAGTTCCTCCTCTGCCTGGAAACTTTATGGACAAGGACCTGTACACAAAGCAATGGAGACAAGTTCGGGCTCTTGCAAACCAGTTCTGGTCACGCTGGAGCCACGAATACCCACCTACATTGCAACACCAACAGAAATGGACAGAAACTCACAGAAATCTTCAAGTTGGAGATCTAGTTCTTCTCAGGGACAAGCAAACTGCCCGCAACTGCTGGCCAATGGCCAGAATCACAGGCAAATTCCCTGGAAAGGATGGACATGTCAGGAAAGTAGAATTAAAAACAGCCAACCAAGGCAATGTAAAAACCTTCCTCAGGTCAATTGCAGAAGTTATTCTACTTCTACCTGTAGTGACCTCACCTAGGTCAGGGGGAGTGTGTTGTCTTAAGGCGTTACATTTATTTTCTTGAATTTTAAGTTTTTAACAATAATCTAGTTAATTATAAAAGTTAACAATTGCTTTACAGTTTACCAAATAAATTGTTAAAATCGTTTCATCCGTTTGTGTCACGTGATGACGTTACTTCCTGGTTGGTATGTAAAAGAACGAAGCAAACGAGACAAGCGGAGCTGAAAATTATCCAAGCCAATCCGCTAAGAAAGTTCATAGAAGCAATGCCGTAAGTTTATGTATCTAAAAGTGGACATGTTGAACATCAGTTATTGATGATGATTCTGTCTAAAGAGAAGAAAATATAATGTTTAATACGTTCATTTAAAGCCAACTATTTTCAAGCATGTAGGCTACAAGCTAACGTTTACTGTGAAGCTATGCTAATCGCGATGCTAATTGTTATGCTAACTTTATTTTTGTTTAAACAGCAATTTATGTGAATTTAAATAATAGTTTACAATGAAAGTATGCTGTAACAAATGACAGAGACTGATTATATTTGTGTTGGTTTATTTCAGTTTTCACCACTCAATGTCTTTGAAGCAGACTGAACAGTAAAAGACTCAACCTTACTACATCTGTCTTCATTGGCTGTGGCTATTAACTAGACGTTTAGTCAGTGTTTCAACACCCTGCACGAGAACATATTATTATTAATAATAATAATAATAATAATAATAATAATAACAACAACAACAACAACAACTAGAAAAAAGGATGGGAATGGAAATAATTCCATCTGGGTCCAGAATTACTATGGACATGCTGCTAAAGACATTCCCATCTACAATGGGAATGAAGTCCAAAGTAAGTGACAAGGAGTAGGAGCTCCTCTCCAAATAAGTGTACTCAGACAACTCATGGTCATCATCCTCTCGCTCTCGCTCTACACGTAGTCTTCTTCTGGGAGGGGCCTCTTCAATGTTGTCCTCTTCTTCAGTCATCTGCTCCCGCCGTCTCCTCCTCCCACAGAAATGCTCATTGCTGGAGTGCTCTTGCATGTTGTGGATGCACTCCAAAGCTGGGAATAAGTGCCACAAAGGGGGTGAGCTACTCTCCGAATTACTGAGCTCAGACACCTCACAGTTGTCATCTTCCTGTTCCACATGTTGCCTTCTAGGAGGGGCCTCTTCATCACTGTTCTCTACATCGTTCATCTGTTCCCTCATCATCATCATCCACCAGAAATGTTCACTGCTGGAGGGAGCACCTGCAGATGGAATGAACTCCAAAGTAGGGGATAAGCGCCACAAAGGGGACGAGCTCCTCTCCAAACTAGCGAAGTCAATCAGCTCATCGCCAGCATCCTCTTGCTCCACACGCTGTCTTCTACTGGGAGGGGCCTCTTCAGTGTCGTCCTCTTAATCACTCACCTGCTCCCTCCGTCTCCTCCTCCCCCTTGCTCACCCTCCACAGTTTCCTCCTTCCCCTTGCTCACCCTCCACAGTTTCCTCCCTCCATGTTCATGTGTCAAAGGAGATGAAGAGAGTGAGATACATCTGCACATTTAGTAAAAAGGAATTAGAAATGAGCAAACTTTTAGTGAACTATGTAACTTTTTTTTTTTAACAAGTTAGCTAACATTAGGCTAATTATCACTATCTTAAACCATTAGCCAAGTGGTTCATTTCTGCCAGCTATTTTCTCCTTTCATTGCCAGCTGGTATGTTAAGAGTTGAACACGTTTAATGCTGTGACACTGTAACACTGTGTGACCTGAACATGATTTATTGTAAAAGCAGTGAGGCAGTAAAGTCACATGACCGACTGAAGCGCCTCTTACCTTGAGGAGGCGGAGTGTGGTCAGGACGAGCGCTTCCTCTCTGCATGCGGCGGTAAACACAGTAACCCGCACCGGCAGAGAGCACAACCAGCCGCAGCACAGGCGATCTCACCCAGGGTCCAGTTCTTCAGATCCGGCAGAAATCTTCGGAAATCCATCGCTTTCTTCCAAGTCGCTCTGTGTAGAGTTGAGAGAGATGAAGTTGATCCGTCACAAAGCAGAAACTCAATGTTGTGTTTTGGTTCAAAATAATTCCATGGAATGCATTTATCAACATGGAGACATTTTAAACACAAACAATTTTAAGAAAAACAACAAACACGCAGATGACACAAGATTTAATGCACAGGTTCTCGAACTGGGGGTTGCGACCCCACGTGGGATTCACCTGAGATGTGGATTTGGGTCTCTACATGGAAGCTTGATTTATAGAATATTTCATAATAGAGATGTCACGATACCAAAAATCTAGTAGTCGTTACCGGTACCACCAAAAGTACACGATGCCCGATACCAAAGTCGATACCATGATGTGGTATAAAACTTAAAAAATAAAATAAAAATACTCTCTTGGAAGACATCCTCCTCTGGCTGATACTGGCAAAGAGAGAGAGGGGGGTGTTTTAGTTATCAAACACTGTCTGATAATGAGTGGACGTGCACTCCTAAACGCGCATGCACACACACGCACCGTATACTCTGAATGCAAGCATTAGTTTAAATTCACTGATACGGTGGCAGGCCCAAAAGATTTATTAAAAGCATGAACATTTGAATAATTATTAGTGACATTAGGCTACATGTTGCTGACAGGACACTGGCTGAATGGTGATGCATGGTGGTCCATGTGCTTTGTTTTTTGTGCTTTCCTCTCAACAAGTCAGGGCGGAGCTAAACTTGTTAAGCTAAGCTAATCTTTTGTAGTTTTTCCCGTGTGCTTGTAGGCGTTCTTCTTCTTTACCACTTGTGGACCGACTAAAACACTGCGCGTATTTGCTGCCCCCATCAGATCTGGAAGAATCGCAACCCCGGTACCTTTGTTACAATCGGTACCAACGGAAATGCAGAAAAACAAGTACCATCACGTTTTAAGAACATTGGTACCGACTTGGTACCAAAGTATCAGTTCTCGTGACATCCCTATTTCATAATAATTAAAGCTGTATTATGATTATTAGTATTATTATTAGTGTTATTGTTAATATTGTTGTCATCATAGTGTTTTATGTTTATTATTGTTGTTAATAATTATTATTATAATAAACTTTTATTACCCATCATTCAATCTGGAGCTCCTCTTAAGCAGAATTTTCTAGCCCATTTTACACCAGAACGCAGTCCAGCCTGCTGTTATGTGTGCTGCCAGTGTCCAATGTAAAGTCCACTTTGATTCAAATAAAATAAGTGCGTTATTATTTTTGTCTTCTAACTGAAACTCTACAAACTACAACATTCATGCTATATTATTGCAGTGCATGCCCATAATCTAAACAGCACACAGGTGATATTTCAGTCTGTAGCCTCTACTGATGATGATGATGATGATGATTAGTCTTCATTCAGTCTGGAGCTTAAACCCATTTTAGATCAGAATTCAGTCCAACCTCCTGTTATGTTAATCAAAGTGGCCTTTACACATGGCAGCACACAGAGCGGCTATTTAAAATAAAATAAGTGCATTATCATTTTTGCGCGGCATGCTCATGCTCTATTACTTGAAAAACTACAATATTCATGCTATATTATTGCAGTGCATGCACATAATATAAACAGCATGCAGGCGATATTTCAGTCTGTAGCTTATTGCAGCTAGTGGCAGAGCCAGGAATGTTTTTGCAGAGGTGGCCAGTCGGGCCAGCAATCACTCTGGGGTGGTACAGAAAATGTCATTTTACAAATAAAAGAATGTGTTCAACCTTAAAATTGTAAGCTTTTTTAGGTGCACATAGTACAAGCAACAATAATTAATCGGACTTGTTTGTAAATAAAGTGATAGTTCACACAAAAATGAAAATTGTTCCAAGCCCGTATGACTTACTTCCTCCGTGAAACCCAAAAAGAGATGTAAGGCAGAATGTTAACGTCAGTCACAATGGTGATTTAAGACTAACATTCTGCCTTACATATCCTTTTGTGTTTCATGAAAGAAAGTCATTATGCTCAAAATCTTCTGGTTAACTTATGGTGCTGTTAGAGCAAAAAACTACATAGGATCTGAAATCTTTCATATGATTTCTGGGTTCAGAATAAGTGTAATATCTCCCAAAGCTGCAAAAGCATCATTTTAAAAGGACCACAAAAGCTGTCAACTCCGTACTGAATTCAAATCTGTTCATATCGTTGTTGTTTAAACCAACGGCAAATCACACTATCTTCATTTTTCAATTTTCATCAGCTGGATTCTGTGATTGTTGTGGTTTAAAGCAAAGATATTCACAAACTCATCTAGGTTCAAGGATTTTTCTCACTGAGACTCTACACTTTACACACCAAGATTGCTCAGCCTATCATCATCCATGGTTGAATGCAGGTAAGTCTTAACCAGCTTGAGAGTGGAGAAGCTGCGTGTACATGCAGCTGCACTCACAGGAATGGCAACTGCAATCTTGCACAATCTAAAAAGCTCATGGAATACTTCTTTAAAAGCCTCAATAAGCACAGTGAGTTCTACTACACTAGTTCTTCTGTATGCCAGCTTGCACTTTCCTCTCCAAAATTCATTTCATTTGGTGAATTTCATGTCTGAGGTCTCTAGTGTTGCACTCATAAACAGAGTCAAAAGGAAACTTTTTGGTGCTTCTTGGCAAAAAAGGTGCTTCTTCTTGGCAAAAATGGCACTTTTGAGATTTAACACTTGGATTCCCATCATAATTTCACAGTTTTCTTTTGAGAATTGTCTGTTTAGCTCACTCAGCATATAATCGAAACCAGGGTAGAATATACCAGTGCGAAAAGTGTCCTTTGTAATCTCAGGACGCTCACTTAATAAGCCATTGTGCTGTATCCTTGCAGCTTTATTCTTGGTTTTGACTTTCTTTTAGGATTTGGTTAAGTCTTAATATTGCATTGTTCAGCAGTATTTAAGACATCTTTCCGGAGTCCTCAAAAGTAGGATTCATCCCTTTAATTGTGAAAACGATGCATAAGGGCTTCAACTAGATCCACAGCTGAGCCCAAAACAAGAGATAGCGACTGAAGCATTCTAGAGAGACATCTTGTGTCTCCAGAAATCTGGGTGAAGGTCACTAAAAAACAATGAATTTTACGTTGAATTGAGCAAGAAGGCACCGTGCATTAACAGTTCAATCTCCAATGTTTTCTTCAGCTATTTTAGTTGAACATTTTTTTAAAACAAAGCATTAAAAACAATAAAAATTTGTTGATTTTAGCTCACCTGTAATGACGTGCTCAAACAGTAAGGGTAGGACTCCCTCCACTGGCTCTTTGAAACGTGTACTGCAGAAACTCGCAAGAGCTTATAGTCTTCTATTAAGCGCCATGAAGATGAATCTCATGAGTGTTTTACAGCAAAGGTAGGTTCATAGATGCCCTAAAACACACAACCCAAGTTGGAGAAACGTTGTGTTGTGGCAGTAAAGAGATTAATCTATCACTAAGAAACATTAATTATTCTTAAGACAAAAAGGCCTTAAAATGCAGTTGCAACTCGGGTGGCCAATGGGGCCAAGCTTCAGTCCATGGTGGCCATGGCCACAACTTTCCACCCCTAGCTCTGCCCCTGAATTATAGTCAGTGTACAGCAATAGTCTATTATTTTTTTAAAAATCATTTTACATTATATAACACCCCATCCAACAACCCCACCATATCCGACCCCAACAAAATAATCACAGCCAAAACCAAAAGAAAGGGGGAAACAAAAAACAACAACAACAAACAAACAAACAAACAGAAAAAACAAACAAACAAACCAAAAAACAAACAAACAATAAAAAAAAAGAAGATAAAAAGTAAAATGATTAGTATTTACCGTCTACCTTCCCTTAATCCACCTCCAGGGTGTGTACATCATCGAAGTAGGTAATAAATTGTTGCCATTTCCCCAAAAATGAGTCACCCCTGCCTCTGTTGTTATACTTAATTTTTTCAAGTTTTAAAAAGAACATTAAATCTCTAAGCCAGACTGATATAGAGGAGGGTTGTGGAGAGGTCCAAGACAGCAATATTCTGCGTCGAGCAAGTAACAATGCAAAACCCACAACACTAGCTTGTTTATGGTTCAGGGGCTGATGCTGAGATGAAACACCAAGGTGGCAATTAAAGGACAGAAATCTAATTTGATTTTAAGAACGTCGGACATAATTTCGAAGAAAGAGTTCCAAAAGTTCTGCAGTTTGGGACAGAGTGCAAACATATGACTCAGGTTACAGGGCGAAAGTTTGCATTTTTCACATGTCAGGAACATTGGGATATATTTTAGATAGTTTACTCCTAGAAAGGTGAGCTCTATGGACCACTCAATGAACCACTTTAAATTGTATGAAACTAAGTCTAGCACATGACGTGGAGGTACGTATACTATCTAATGCTCTGTCCCAGTAATCATCCTCAAGCTCCAGGCCCAATTCCTCTTCCCAAGCACTAATGATTTTGATATTATAAGAATTGTCCTGTGCCCAGATCGTTGCATATATCTGTGAAATACTGCCACCCTTATGAGGATTCAGCTTGAATACCTCTTCCCATGCAGACTTTGTGGGTAAGGAGGGAAAACCAGCAAATAGGGAGGAGACACAATCATGCTCTGCTTCAGTATGTCACAGTACATGTTGGCATTCATGGTTCCCTCAATGAACTGTAGCTCCACAGTGCCGGCAGCACTCATGCAGCCCCAGACCATGACACTCCCACCACCATGCTTGACTGTAGGCAAGACACACTTGTCTTTGTACTCCGCACCTAGTTGCCACCACACATGCTTGACACCATCTGAACCAAATAAGTTTATCTTGGTCTCATCAGACCACAGGACATGGTTCCAGTAATCCATATAAACAGTATTAAAAATCATTTTAAACTCTGTGACACCTGAACATTAAGAAAAGCCAACATTTGTGTTTCTATGCATGCTGTGCATACTGTGAGCAACTCGCCTTATCCGTCACTGTGCAAAATTAAAATCAATATTAAGTGAAAATAAAATAGCTTTGGCCAAGCAGCTTAGTTACTCGAGGCAAATGGCTAAGCTACTGTCAAGCTAATGAGGGAAAAAAGTTAAGATAGTTACTTAGCTATTTATATCTAGCTACTCCCTAAAACTGAGAAATACTACATTCTCAAATAAATATATTTACCAGAACTTCCATCTGTTTGAAGCACCTGTCCTCGAACACCATTCCTGTCCTCTGTCCAAACGGTTTGCAGCCATTTTGCCAAATTTTCATTGGTGGATTGGAGTTGAAAATGTAGACAGCTAGAGTGGACCACTTTGTCTTTCCTTTTCCAACACCATGTCTAACAAATGCCTTAGCTATTTGATTTCTGCCACCAGCCTTTGCCCAAAGGTCATTTTCTCTTTTATGTTTCCCATTTTAAATCTGACCATGCTGCCTACTGCAGTCTGCTAACAGCATGCAACTCTTACTTGACTCTTGAGCCCATCCCCCCTTGTTAAGAGTTCCAACAGTCTAGAACTCAGCACACTATCTCAGGAAAATTACTGAAAATTTACCATTAAGAGATAAGGGATCTTTAAAAAACAAAACAAAACAACACTATTCGGTAGTGAAATACATGGCAATATTTACATATGATTTGATATGATATTTTATTAAATGTTAAAAATCTAAAAGGTGTGCATTATGAACACTGTACAGTTGAGTTTGTGATTGTAAGTCATTCCCTTCAAATGCTACTGAGCTTTAAATTATTGTATTTTGTGTATGGGCCCATTCAATAGTGAAATTCAAAATATCCTGCTATGAATATCGCACTATCTGAAGTTAAATAATCACAAAAAGGCTAGCCGCAGTCTTTGGAGGACCAAAGTTAGTAGCTCCATCCCTACTTTGGGTTACAAGACTACCAGCGATGCCTGCACTCCTGAAACCTGCTTACCAACGAGAGGCCACTTCCAGGGTGAACGTGCCCTTAGTACCGGGGCAAAAGGCATACGTCATCCAGGTGATGGACATCCAGATGCTTAAAGCACCGCCTCTGGCGGTTAGTTGAAATGAAATAGAACTACTATTTTCCTATGCAACTGGACAAAGGAGGCTTTATCTTTGACATAAAAAAATAAAAATAAAAATAAAAAAAAACACCATGTCAGATGACCAGGAAAGTTTTGTTTGTACTTCCTTTTCTGCAGTCACATGGCATGGTGAAGCACATCATCGGAGGGCTCACGTGTTTTTTTTTTTTTGTGAAGGGACTCAGCTCGTTATCAAGTTGGTGTTGATTTATATTAATAAGGTACAGTTTTAATCTGGTTTAAATGTGGATGCACTGCACTCACTGCTCACTCAAGTTTTAAACTAATTCCATATTAATGCTTGTTCAATTGTATTTGCTGTCCTCTTCCACAGGCCATATTTACTTACAGTGGCTTTTTTGCAGACAGATTGATGCCACCTTGTGGCACTAGCTGAAATTACTCTCACTGCTTTCTTTGATCTACAAAGAAGAAACTTATTACACATTAGGGTTTTAGACAAAAAGCAGTAATACAGTATTCCCACTGAAAGAAATATATATTATGAAGTTATTATTGAAAAAAAAATGTAAGCCATTTTTACATCTAGCGACTATATCTGGAAAATATGACAATATACAGTAATACCACCATCGTGATACACTGTCCGGAGATATCGCCAGTATTGCTATAACTATTGTAATCTCTGATTGGAGGCAGCTGAGTAGATGTTAATAGTTAATACTTAATCTTTGAAATGGTAAAATTGTTGTTTATTGTTAAATCATATTTGATGATAAAGTATCACTAAAGTTTTTTTTAATCCAAAACTGTTTTTGCTGACAGTGTGTAAGCAAATCTATTCATCATAATTTATATCATGTCTCAAGGAACTGTTTTCAAACACTTTGATATGATATTAGTGTCCTATCGCCTACCATCCCTACTTTTTTTAAAAAAAATTTATTTATTCATTTTGATTTTGAAATTATCTTATTCTGTAGGCAGATGATTTTGCTTGTTACGAATGCAGAAATGTGGATACAAGTGCAAAATTATTTGCAAATAATGTAAATAATGAAGGTAATGCCCATGCATAAAATTGTCTGAATAAAAATTTATTTTAATGAGTAATTTTTTACTTCAAATTAACAGCCAAACTCATTTTAGGCAACATTACACTTAGTCCAATGTCAAGTGGGCCAGAAAGAAAATGTGAGTTAAAATAAATAAAATATTATATAAAATACAATAAAATATTAAAACTGAGTTGAACCCGAAACGGTTCTCCAGCTCACATCACAGCTGCTGTTCTACAGGTTTAGAGACCGCAGGTTCACCCGACTCGCTCACCATCAGTGTGTTAAACCTGACCGCGTTGCGCTTCCGACCAATCTCAGATCCCCGTTGTTCCCCTTGACCAATCACAGATCACCATTGTTCCCATTGCCCAATCACTGATTACCACTGTTTGTCCCGCCCTCGCGCTTCACTCTAAACCCTCTTCTTTGAGATATTTATAAACAATAAAAGCGAATAACCGTTTCCTTCATGACTGCTCACCTTTCAGAAAGTTGAGTATTTTGTAAATGCATAAAAGTTTTCTGTGTGGTGCCATGAGCAAAGACTTCTTTCTTTAACAAATAATTCATTTAAGAAATAAATGATAATCTATTGTTTTCTATTCTGATTTAAAAAAAAATATTCTTTTCTATATTATCATATGCTAACTGAAGATCTGTGAAACAAGGCAGCAGCTGTTCACAGATAGTTTACATTTAAAACCAGGTTAGTGGTAAATATGTTTTTTGTGGACTTTAGATGGAAGAACAAGAATTTTTCATCTAACATATAGGCAGTTGTACCGTTTCAGCTTTGGTAAAGGAAATAAATGGATTATTTTCCTTGTCATTGACCAGGCTAAACACATCCAACCATCTCTTAAAGATTTCAGTGTTTACAATCTCACTCATTTGCTCAAAAATACTAAACTAGTGAATAGCCAAAGTGTCCTGTTTTTATGCACTTAAAACAAGACTTTCTGGTTTAGATAATCCTTCCTTTTGTAAACAAGAATTATTAAGTTGTGTTTTCATTCATGTTGTTTATTTTAGACAGGTGAAGCCGTGAGGTTGATGGCAGTCAGGAAGGGCAGCAGCTTTCAGCAGACAGTCCACATTTAAAAAGCAGGTAATTGGTATTGTATTGTAATCTATAGACTGTTGTACTGTTTCATCATTAACATAGGAAATTAGTGAAGATTTGTGTACAAAACTATTAGCAATGTTTCCCACACAAGGTTACACCTGGATGGTCTGTCAGAGTATATTGGCAGCCACCAAAGTGTATTCTGTCCCATAAAAATGAAAGTATTTTATTTATTACACCACTGTAACACTGTTTTCAACTTGGCTTTGAAAAGAACACACTTTGAGGGAAGGTCTGAGAGTTGTAGGGAAAGTGTCGGCTGAGCAGACCTCACCTGTCCAGGTAGCTGACTGTAGTAACATCAGTCTGACAAAAACCAACACAGGGAGGGGAGAAAGCCAATGAATTGTCTTGATGAATTCACACTGTTGTTCTTAGACATCAGCTAATCCTGATATTCACAATCCTGAGCTCCTCATACATTAAAGTTCTAGAAACGCCCCTGGGCAGGGTATTTTGAATATTTAATTAGTGACAGGTTATATGATGTTTGGTCAGTGTAAAAGGTTTATTGTAGAATGGGTCAGGTGCCATGATGAAGTCTGTCATATCAGAATATTATGAAGCAGGGCCGTTTCTTGCTTTAAGCAGTGTAAGTGGTTGCTTAGGGACCCTGGACCACAGGTGGCCCCATGATTTTTAAAACAAATATGCAAAAAAAAGCACACTTTACTATTAAAAGAATTGTCTATCATACAGTTACAGGGTGTGGTGTGAAAAGAATTGGTAATTAACATAACTAAAGTCAGATATCAAGAAGAAGCACCGATCATGAAGTGTTCATATCTACCTCAGGCAGAAAAATGCAAAAAAACAAAACACACACAAAAAAAGGAGAAATGGATAAAAAAACAACTTAATTAATTGGATCTAGTCAGTTTGTCCACTTTTTTATTCTGCTTGTTAATGTAATTAAAATGGGAAAAATAGTGGCTAACTAGCTAGTTAGTGTTTAGAGCTCGTGGCAAACACAAGACCCGCGGGTAAAATCCGACCCACAGCCTCATTTCATTTGGCCGCCGTGAACTTCAAAAAATAATAGTGAAACAGCCAGTGCTTAACTAAAACCAACTGATGAGTCTCACTCGAGTTAAACGTAGTCACTCTCAGTTTCTGAATGATTTGATTAAGATTGAGGATGATGATGGTGACAGTTTGTAGTAGCTCCATTCACTTTGGTAGTGCTCGTAATGCCTTATTTATGCTTTCTCTCTCAGTAAATTCTGAAGCTGAGTAGGATAAGTGCTGAGCAGCCTGAAGATCTGCACTTTTGTTTATTTAAGTTTTATGTTACTGCCCACTGACTGTGCCAAAGGGCACGAGCACCAATAAATTAAATCTCACACACATCGTTACTCTCAGTCTGCCATGTTCTCTGAGCAGCGTACTGTTACAGACAGGATCTGTTTTCATGGTTTTTATGAACCACACTCAATTATTACAATTCTCTTTCATTTCTAATGAAAATTCCAATTAATTAAGGTGGAACTTTTTTGACTTATTATTTAAACGTGCAGCACATGTACTGCTGTTACTGTGTGTTATTTACACCAACATTTATTTACTATGATAAAGATCCAGACCATTTATGCGACATTTTGCAATTGTAATATTTATTTATTTATCCAGTGGGTCAGTGCGACACAGGGACGACCTGAAAGAGAAAAGCAGAGACGTGTTACTTTACACAGTGTGTGTGTGTGTTTATATATATCACAATAAATGTCAAACCTTTTATTATGGTTTATAATATTATCACAATATTGTGTTATCATTGCACTATTTGAGCTTTGTTCAGTAGGGAGCTCCCTAGATAGCAGGGAGCAAGATACATTCTATAAGACATTATAAGGACAGCTATGACTGCATGGCTCTGTGTGGACTCAGCCAGGGCTCGGTAGGACGGCTGCTCCCTGTCCACTGCTCAGTCTGGGCGAGGGAAGCCTTGTGCTGCCCGTTGTTATGAGCCAGCATCACATACAGGGGCTTCCTGCCCAACATCTTTCCATTCATCTCTCTGATGGCCAATGTAGCTTCATCAGGAGATGAATAGTGCACAAATGCAGTTCCCCGGGAGCGGCCATTCTCCATCATCACCTGTAGGGGTCAGTGAGGAGATAAAGGAGATTAGCATTACGCACTCTCATGTGGTTAACCTTGAGGAAAAACTAGCACTGTCTGTACACCAAAATATAAAAAGAACAGCTATGTTATGTTAGCAGTATAGCATCAGGGTTCTGGTATTGCACCTCCCCATAGTCAATATGAACCTGTTTTATGTTAAAGATAATTTCAGGTAGCAACTATAGAAAAAAAACCTCCTTGCTTCACACTCAACTCCTTGTGCTGCAAGTGCACTGGATTTGACGTAATAGGGCGAGTAAGGTGAAGTGAACACGGAATAAAATAAAAGGATTAGTAGTTGTAAGTGACCTTTGCACTGATGATGGTTCCGAATGGCAGGAACTCTTTATGCAGCCGCCTGTCATCCACACTGTAGTCCAGATTCTTCACAAAGAGTTCGACTCTCTATAGAACAGAGAGCAGAGTCAGTATCTAATGTTTGAGTGTGTGCATGTGGGTGTTTGCACTGGGAGCTTTAATAGTACATACTGATCAATCACTCAGTATTAAGCCAGTTATTAAGCTAAAAAAGTGAGACAGCACTTGACCAAAAACTAGCTCAAATAATAAAAGTCCCTGGGATTATAATCAGTATAGTACCTGTGCATCCATGGACTGCAGTGTAGTTTGCGCTCTGCTTGTGGTGTTGTCCTGCTGCTTTTCTCCCTGTTCACCTGTAGATGCATCCAGTCATTTCATTTTAGCATCCAATCAGTAAGTTTAGCTAATTTGCATTTGTTGTTTTTTGCTAGTACCAGGTTCGACTTGCATTTGTTTCAGTAGTGAACATAAATTGCCTAGGCAGGAAGTAAAATTTAGCTAATGGTAACTATTGCAAACTTACAGAGACTGAGTAATGATTTCAGGCTAAATGGCATTAAACAAAAATCATCTAACAGTTTTATATATATATATATATATATATATATATATATATATATATATATATATATATATATATATATATATATATACACTATACTCTCTCTCAACTCCAGTATTTTTACACTTATCACAAAACTGATACACAATCAGACAGCTGTGACTCACGCTGTGGCTGGATGTTGTTGTGTGGATTTGGGTAGGGTTCAGTAGGCCGGCTAATCTCCGTCTTATCTCTCTGCCTTCCTTCATGCTCCTTGCTCTGAGACGGAGTCACAAACACCGACCTGCTGCCCAACAACCTGCCGTTCATCTCCAAGATGGCCTTTCTGGCTTCATCAGGAGATGAATAGCTGACAGTCCCAGTGCCACTGGAGAAGCCATTCTCCATCAGGACCTGTAGAGGACAGCGAGGAGATACAGAAAGCACAGAATGAGCATTACATGCGTTAACGATATCGTAGATATCCACATTCAGAAAATAAACCAATTGAGAAAAAAACACTCCCCTACACACTCGTCACCTTGTGATGCAAGTGTACACTGTTTTTTAAATGTATGTTTTATTTTTAACATCAAAATTGCATTCAATACCGTAGAATATTACTTTTTGGCATGTTAGTTTTTCATATTCTAGCTGCGTAATAAAAAATACACATTTTCTCCAACACTTGTCTGAACTGGTCAGATTCCATTTCTCTGTTATTGTGCACACTGGTTTTGATGTAATAGAGCGAGTAAGAGGAAGTGAACACAAATTATTGTGAAAGGAATAAAATGTAGGGATTAGTCATTTTAAGTGACCTTTGCACTGATGACAGTTCCAAATCGCAGGAACTCTTCATGCAGCCGTCGGTCATCCACACTGGGGTCAAGATTCCTCAGCATCAGTTTGACTGTCTACAGAACAGGGCAGAGTCAACATCCAGTGTGTTAATTAAGCCAATTATTACACTAAAAAAAAGTGAAACAGCATAAAACACCTGTACAAAACCTAGTCTAAACTCATAAAAGTAAAAGTCACAAAGCTTTGAGTACATAATTATTCATTTCCCAGATCATCTACTCAGTGTTATGCATTTTCATTTCTCAACTTAGAAAATCTCAAAAAGACTAAAAGAAATGCCAACATTTCTGTACATAGACTCCAGAAAACTCTGAAACAGGCATGCTCATATTCACTCACAAACTCAGAGACACGCCACATGTCCATAATACAGACATAAATCATGTCCTCTCAGGCCTGTGAGACTTTACTGCTCTACCTTGGTGTTCTTGCTGAGGCGTTCCTTAGGGAGCTTCCTGGTCCTAACAGGCAGCAGCTGGACTTTAGCCTGCTCCTTCTGCTCCTCTACCTTCTGCTCCTCTACCTGGCTGGTGGTTTTCGTGCTCCAGGGATTCTGTTTTACACAGAAAAAGAGAGGGAATTAGAGACACCACAGAAATAAGATTTATATCATGTATGCCCAACTTATGAATAAGCTTAGTGTCTCACATAGAAACGGAAGGGTTCGACGTTCTCCAGCCCACCATCCTCAGCGTCCATGAGATCACCCCATGAAGGCTTTGGAGGTGCTGGGGGTGTGGATGAGGGTACTTCAGTAACAATGTCTTCGCCTTGCAAGGATGGCTCAGACTGTAAATCATTGTGAACAAGGATTTAGGCCCGGCTATCAAATTTGCTAATTAACATAGCTGTAATTAGAGTGAGATTTGCTTACAGCCTACTATTGTCCAAAGAGGATGATGTGAAAATGCACATTTTGTACAAAACCTGGTCCAAACTCATAAAAGTAAAAGTACAAAACAGTCTTGTAGCTTTGAGTAACATTGTGCCTTTGGCTTCATGGTAATCAGATTTATTTCTGTGACATTAAACACCTTAAATATTGTAAGACTCATAATGATTAATTTCCCAGATCATCTACACAGTGTTATGCATTTTCATTTCTCAACTTAGAAAATCTCAAAAAGACTAAAAGAAATGCCAACATTTCTATACATAGACTCCAGAAAACTCTGAAACAGACATGCTCATATTCACGCACAAACTCAGAGACACGTCCACATGTCCTCTCAGGCCTGCGAGACTTTACTGCTCTACCTTGGTGTTCTTGCTGAGACGTTCGTTAGGGGACTTCTTGGTCCTAACAGGCATTTGTTGGACTTTAGCCTGCTCCTTCTGCTCCTCTACCTTCTGATCCTCTACCTGGCTGGTGGTTTTCGTGCTCCAGGGATTCTGTTTTACACAGAAAAAGAGAGGGAATTAGAGACACCACAGAAATAAGATTTATATTATGTATGCCCAACTTATTAATAAGCTTAGTGTCTCACATAGAAACAGAAGGGTTCGACGTTCTCCAGCCCACCATCCTCAGCGTCCATGAGATCACTCCATGAAAGCTTTGGAGGTGCTGGGGGTGTGGATGAGGGTACTTCAGTAACGATGTCCTCGATTTGCTGAGACTGTAAATCGTTGTGAACAAGGATTTAGGCCCGACTACCAAATGTGCTAATTAACATAGCTGTAATTAGAGTGATATTTGGCTACAACTTACCATTGTCCAAAGAAGATAATGTGAAGAGTCTGATGAAAAAAATATGTTGTAGAAGAAATCATGCTGTGCGATGCATGTAGCTGCGTGCTTATGCTCAGTGTGCTGATGTTCTGACTTGCGATTGATCAAAACTCACTTTTTATGTGTCCCCTCAGATGTTCTAGAATTTTGGAACATTCTGTGTTTCATAGCGATAACACTAACATCACAGGGCAGTTCCATACCCCCCCCCCCCACATTAATGATACTAAAAACAATTTAAACACCAATGAAACAATTTCACTGAAATTGAATTGAAAAACAGTTTATGAAGCCATTTAACACCAATTAAACAATATATTTAGCATTAGCATTTATAATTTAGCATATATAATTAGCATTTTTGCGATATCTGAAACCCATTTTGATGAAACATTTGATAATGAATCGGTGTCCATACAAGGATATAATTTATACAGAATGGATAGAACTAAGGATGGTGGAGGTGTAGCGTTTTATGTCCAAAATCATATTCCACTGAAAGTTAGGGAGGATATTATTTGTAAATTGAGGTGCTTTGGCTTCAAGTTAACATACCTCATATGTTTACTATACTAGTCGGCTGCTGCTATCGGCTGCAAAGCTAAAACGTTTAGAAGCTGTGGGTGAGATACTGGTAAGGTATGTGAATTGAATATAGAAGTTATTTTTACAGGAGATTTAAATATTGACTGGCTACTACAAAATTGTCCCTTAAAACATCGATTAGTAACTAAAACTGATGCATGTGGTTTGAAACAAATGGTGAGACAACCAACTAGAATAAGTACAAACAATAAGGGAAACAGCACATCGGCTTGTATAGATCATATTTACTTGAGTGAAGATGATTTTTACACAAAAGCTATAGCAGTCCCAGTACAGTGTAGGTTGAAGTGATCACAATGTAGTAGCAATTGCAAAAAAACAAACAAACAAAAAAATTTAAATACCCAAAGCCAAGCAAAGAGTTGTGCATAAAAGGTCATTCAGGAGGTTTACTCAGGATGATTTTCTGAGGGATGTTGGTAATATAGATTGGTAAAATATTTATGATGAAAAAGAACCTGACGGTGCACTTGAATTATTTCTTAAAAAGTTTCAATCAGTTATTTACAAGCATGCACCTGTTAGGAAACTGACAGGAACTATAGAGCACCGCGGGTTGATGAGGAGTTAAAGGCCTGTACTAGGGATGTCACGATACCAAAAATCTAGTAGTCGGTACCGATACCACCAAAAGTACACGATACCCGATACCAAAGTCAATACCACAGTGTGGTTTAAAAAAAAAAAGACAAAAAAAAATATTTTTTATATAAAATTAAAAACTCCTGGAGGACATCTGTTGGTTGATACTGGCAGAGAGAGAGAGAGAGAGAGAGAGAGAGAGAGAGAGAGAGAGAGATATTTTAGTTATCAAACACTGTCTGACAACGACTAATAACAAGTGCTAATAGACACGCCTAAACGTGCGCGCGCGAGCACCCCCCCCCTCATACTCTGAATTAAATTAACTGATAAGGTGAAAGGCCAAAAAGATTTATTAAAAGCATGAACATTTGAATAATTATTAGTGACATTAGGCTACATGTTGCTGACAGGACACGGGCTGAATTGTGATGCATGGTGGTTCATTAGGAGGTAGTTTATAACACTGCAATGTGTTAGCGTCATTAACAAATAATAGCTATCGCTAACATTACATGGAGCATAACGTTAGCTGGTTTCACGGCCACAATGGTAGCTGCCTCAAACAAACATCATACAGGACCGTCTTTCTGGTGTTTCGCCAAATTCCAGGTGTTTCCTCGCTTTGTTTGAAATGAACGATAGCATCGGTTACACACCAGAAACAGATACTAGCTTTCCTCTCTTTTCCTCTAAACGAGTCAGGGCGGAGCTAAACTTGTTAAACTAAGCTAATCTTCTGTAGTTTTTCCTGTGTGCTTGTAGGCGTTCCTCTTCTTCACCACATGTGGACCGACTAAAACACTTGCGCGTATTTGCTGCCCCCATCAGATCCGGAAGAATTGCCACCTCGGTAGCTTCATAACGAACGGTACTTACGCTACCACTGAAAAACAAGTACCGTCACGTTTTAAGAATGTTGGTACCGATTTGGTACTGAAGTATCGGTTCTCGTGACATCCCTAGCCTGTACCGTATGTCTCAGAGAGATGAGGCTAAGAGAATATCACAAATAACTGGTAGTATAACTGAGACAAAAACACTGTAAACTGTGGAACCATGTCACAAAACTTAAAGAAAAATAAACAACATTATGTTGTACAGTTAAGCAGAGAAATGAATGATGGGAAAAGGCTTTGGTGTATTTTAAATAATCTAATGGAAAGACATCTCACCACGACCTACTTTGTGGGGAGTACCTGTGGAGGTACTTTTATTACAAAACCCAAAGAAATTGCAAATTACTTGGATAATTATTTCAGAAGCAAGGTAGATGAATTAATTAATTATCATGTGGGACAGACAATACCATATCTATTTCTAATATAAAAAATTATATCAAGGATAAACACTGCTATTTTGAATTTAGTGAATTAGAAGTAGAAACAGTTAATAAATTGATCAAGCTTGCGTGTAAAGATAAAAAATTAGGGATAGATGATATAGATGATAAATTGATTGGAAGTGCTATTGAATATATCGCGGATCCGATTTGTCATTTATTAAATATCAGTCTTAGACAATCAACATTTCCACAGGCTTGGAAAGAGGCACAACTTATCCCACTGCCAAAGACAGGAAAACATCATTTAATGGTCCTAATAGTCATCCTATAAGCTTGCTACCAGCGCTAAGTAAGATCTTGGAGAAGGCCGTATTTGATCAAATAAAAGATTACCTCTGAGAAAACAGTCTGATAACAAATTTTCAGCATGCTTATAGAAAGGGACCCTCTATGTCTATAGGTGGAGCAGTCGTGGTGCACGGTGGCTTAGTGGTTAGCACGTTCGCCTCACGGGTCCAGGGTTCGATTCCCACCGGGTGTGTGTGCGGAGTTTGCACGTTCTCCCCGTGCTCCGAGTACTCCGGTTTCCTCCCCCAGTCCAAAGACATGCATGGTAGGCTGATTGGCGTGTCTAAAGTGTCTGTAGTGTATGAATGGGTGTGTGAGTGTGTATGTTTGTGCCCTGCGATGGACTGGCACCCTGTCCAGGTTCCCCCGTGACCCTGAAAAGGAGTAAGTGGTTGAAGATGGATGGAGCAGTTGTATTATATTATACTATATTACTGTATTATTCAACTCATGGAGTCATTTTTTAATTCAATAACTACTTTACACGTCTACGGGGAGTTTGGCCTCATCACCTACACATCAATACAGTAGCTCCTTATAGCAGCTAGTTAAAATAAAGTTAGCTGTGCTAATGGCCGAATGACACCTATTCAACACCTCAACATGTCTCTTACACTCATTTAACCCACCATGGGCAATTGAGAAATGACTGCTGCAAACAGTACAGCGAGCTACACTGTCATTTATTTTATTTTATTTATTTATTTAATTTATTTTAACCCCTATTATACATTTGTACTTTTTGTGTGTGTGTGTGTGTGTGTATATATATATATATATATATATATATATATTTGGACACTGCCATGGAGCTGCAGACACTAAACTGAACCGAACCGATAGATAAACTAGAGAGAGAGAGAGAGAGAGAGAGAGAGGTCGGCTGTAAAGCCTGCCTATAGAATAGTTCACCAATCAGGATGCACTCTGTGTCACTCTTTCACCAGGTCCGTCTACTGAGTCAGAAAATATTTTACATCTGATATAGGCCTACTGAAACTTGTATAAGTACTCTTTTTCTCACAGCTAGATTATTGCCAGATAATTTGTGGTAATGCTGCAAAAAAAAAACAACGATTTAATTAAACTTCAGTGGGTACAGAATAAAGCCTCTGGTATACTAGCGCTTCTAATATTTTGAGATACTGGATGTTTGATTTCCATGAGCTGTACGCCGTAATCATCAAGATTAAAACAAACAAAAAAGGCTTGAAATATTTCACTTTATGTGTAATGAATCTACAATATATTAAAGTTCCACTTTTTGAATTCAATTATGGAAAAAAGGAACTTTTCCCACAATATTCTAATATTTTGAGATGCACCTATATACTGTTTAGAGCAAGGAACTGTGGTCTGAGTATGGTTCGTTTGTGGTTCGATTTCTTCATGATATGTGAAAGCAATGAGGTCCTGGTCAGCTTTGCATTTCGTTTCGACGTGTACCTGGAGGCTTGCCATACCTGCAGCCATGTTCCTTCAGTGGTGAAAACAACACAAAACCTTACACCATGTCAGGTCACTGGGTTGGATGTCAGGAGGAGAGCTGTACACTTCTTGAAATTTCGAAAGTGGATAGCATTAAATGCCAACTATGCTCAACACATAAGAACATAAAAGTGTTTCTTTTGTTTTCTCAAAAAATGAAGGAAAGAGGCTATAACAGAACAGCACTACAATGCTGGGTAAAATAAATAAAAAAACTACGACAGAAGTATATGAGAATCCGTGATAAAATGCGTCGAGGTGGTGAGTCCGCTGAAGTGAAGGACTCCTGTCCCTTCTATGATGATTTGGATGAAATTTTGGGTGCAAGCTGGGGGCTGAGGTCTTATGAAGTTGTGGTGAGAATAAGAAAGGGTCTGAGATCACTTCATTGCTGAAGAGGACCAAAAAAGAACCGGGTTCTCTTTTGAGTCCACTATATTTGTGAACACCAAAAGGACTGAGGTCACTTTCGGCTGTTTCCCTTTCTGGTTCACTTTAAGTGAACTGCGTTTGGTCCCTTTAAAAGGAACTATATGTAAAAACACCCTAAAACTACCATAAATGCCTCACGCTTCCAGACAGGTCTTGTGTTCCTGCAGAGCCACACAACTGGAGATTTGCCTGCTCTCTTCTAGCACACTTTATCTGGCCAGTTTAAGAGGTTCATCATTAGCATACATGGCAATTTTGGAAAGTTTACTGGAATTCGACACTACAATTTTAAACTGTAATTCTCATACAGAACTTAGTGTGTAAATGCATCACAAGACAAACTGAAGACATAGGGACACTTCTTTACAATTTATTGGCAAAAGAAAT
Organism: Ictalurus furcatus; assembly: GCF_023375685.1. NCBI lineage: Eukaryota > Metazoa > Chordata > Actinopteri > Siluriformes > Ictaluridae > Ictalurus > Ictalurus furcatus. Next base: position 7,773,092 of record NC_071259.1, read on the forward strand.
GCTGATCATTTTTCAGGATTAACGCTTTCAATCAAGTATTTAGCTCCTTTGATCATAATTTCATGTATTCCATCTTTAAGTTAATAAAAGACAGACACACTTTAAAGTGTCTAATTCACGCAGCGCTCTTAAGTCTGTTTAGCCGATTTGTCGCAAACATGGCATTACAGAACACAAGTGTATCATTAAATAACACGGATAGCAAAACAAGGCTCGGCAGCAGCTCTACCAAAACGGACACCTGAGAAGAGAAAAGAATGAAAAATCATTCAGGGATTATTCATAACCAGTGCAAGATGCAAGGTGATATCGTTTACTGAGTTCATAGACATGCAAAAACAACTCTGTGTTCATTTGTTGAAATATTCCTGTAGCCTGGATTGATAATAACGGACATACACACACATACCATCCAATGTAACACTGGCACAGGTTCTCGTGTGATGTGGCTTGTTTAATCAACAGCTCTACTTGTGTCGGGACGTCAAGGGTCTCATCATGGGAGAAGTCCCGCCCTACAATGAATAATAATTTGTTGTAAGAGATGGAACCGTATCAGATAAATTCACAGTGTAATGGCTGTACAATAGTGTCACATGCTTTAATTATATCACAATGTTTCATCTTTTAACCCTAACTATGTTTGAATTGTTTTCTCTTGGTATTGTTATAGCCTTAGTTGATATACATTGTATGCATGATATTGTACCTAATCCATAGTTTCTAATATCTATGGTTTAGCTGTAATGTTGAAGATTTTTGACAAGCAATACATCTGAAAACTATGCTGTTCTGCCTGTTCAGCTAAAGCAGTTATGCGAAAAAGCATAACCATCCTCCCAGAGGGACACTGTGTGTAGGGGCTAGACGACGTCGACTCACCTGTCAGTTTGTCCCGCACCCTGTTGATAATCTGGATGGCTTTCTTGTTCAAGGCTTCAGGTTGCACAAGGCCATCTCCGACTGTTTAAAGAAAATGCGATGAAAATGAAAATCAAATGACCACCCATGTATCTCTTTAAGAATAAACGAACAGAGGTATGGAAATTTTAAAAAATGTGATGTGTGATGCACTCGACAGCTATATATATATATATATATATATATATATATATATATATATATATATATATAGGGGAAGCGTAGACTTACTGAAAGAGTGAATAGATTCAGGCACGGTGGTTCCTGGCTTTTTGTGAGTGGTTTCTCCCAGCTCAATTCCCTCTATTGTTTCTGCCATTGACACAAAATAAGCGTGTGGTTACAATGAGAAGAAATAGCACCCTTTCCCTTCTTGTTTCCATAATACGAGTTATTTCTTATCGGCCAGCATTGAAACGACTTTCATATTTGATGTGGATCAATGATGGTCATGGCAACTGACTCACCTACAGATTGTCCAGCTGTATAGGAGTCGGTTCTGGTCCTTGAGCGCTTGGTTCCTTTAGTGTTAGCTAGAAGCAATGTGATAACACAAATTTCAAATATTCCGTGATAATGTGAAGGGTTCTCAATATATTACCACACTACTTTTGTTTAACATGAACTTAAATAATTACTCATCAATGCCAATTCCTATATTCTGTATTTCATGCATAATCATATTAACCGTTTTTGAAAATTCCTTTATTTCTTCATTCAAAGCTTAATAATGTAATTTTTATGTATGAGCTTTTCTTTGCCATCTTGAATAATACAGTCACAGTTTTCCCATTAGCTTCTACTATATAGCCACATATTAGAAGCATTAAGAAACACTCATCATTTTTAACTGCTTGCAAAATGTCTTAACCTCTTTACAAATCTGCTCTATTACTTTAATTTATTTAATTCCATTTCACACACACAATCTGTATTATATAACATACATAATGATGTATCCCAATATTCATCAAACTGTTCTTATCCCAACTACATACAATCAACACAGGCCACGAAACGCACGCACATTTGTATTGTCATGAAAATGAATTGCGCAACAGTTTGTCCTTGCACACTTTTAGTCCATTATTACAAAGTCAGCCCTTCAGAAACAGCCCTTCTGATCCTGTATGGACACCATGCATACCGTTTTCCTTTAGTGCTGTGTACTGTAGTAAGGAAATGAGAGGCGTTCACTTACTGTCCATAAGCCTCCAGTTGAGTAAGGGGTCGTAGACGAAGGCCTCCAGCACGGCCATGACGCTGTCTCTGTGCTCTCGCAGCACCTCCATCACCGTGTGGCACGTAATCCGGTAGTTTCCATCCAGCCCTGTCACCTGAGTATACAAAGAAGGGTCAAAACTGGGCCTTATGGATGAAAAAATATTTCTTGGTTAGAACTCATATATAAACCAGTCTTACCAATATAACTGTGCTACACTGGTATACATATCGCAAAAATGCCTTCAATGAAACCTACACGCGTATACTATACTGCAGTGTTGTGTCATTTAGTGTCTTTTGGTTTGTAAATATAACGCTGTAAACAGGCACTATAGCATACTGTCACAGTGATATCAGTTTGGTTTGTACAGTAATCACATTTAACCCCTTATCTTACCTCCATGGCATTTGTCAGCATCCTAGTCAACCTGAAGGGGATTTTCTCTGGGAACTTCTCTCTGGTCATGGCAACCTTTAATACAAATCCAAATGTCATTTGTAGGCAAAACCACAACTTACACTGCCGTGTTGTAAAACTTGGGAAACATTTTACCTCAAAGCAATCTCCAAAGTCAATGTGAAGGATTTTTCCACTCAGCCTGTCCAGCATCAGGTTAGAAGGATGCCTGTAAATGTAAGAAAAGACCATCACTTACAATGTGTTCAACGTGTTCACCAGGTGTACTGTTTAAAAATAAAAATAAATCAATAACGGGGTGGAGTGAAGTGCACGACGTGAAGTGTAGCTACCCTCAAGTTAATTATTCTCCCACATCAGCAAATCCATCCTACAGTGTTTTATTGCCTGTACACCACAGCAATTTGTCTACGTTTAACATTAGAGAAGCCTTTAAAAAAAAATAACGAATTAAAAATAAGTCTCCTCACAACTTTACCATATAAGTGCACACATTTTGTAAATTAATTCATGTGGAGCATCTACCATATGAGTCAATGTGTAAGGTGTTTCTATAGAAATAGAAATGCTAATGTATTAGAAGAAGCGCATCGATATAAACCTGTGATTTGCCTTGCAGCTGGAGCTACTGTCAGAGCTGCTGTTATAGAAAATTAATCAACACCTTCTGACCAATAAGAATAGAGAATTCAACAACGGTACAATTGCTTTAAGCATCAATACGGTCATAAGCATGACTGTCTGTACCTGTCTCCAAGTCCTAGGATATATCCAACCATGGACATCACAGCGAGGGAGCGAGTGTAATTGGTTCTCCTGTCAAACCACACCTATAGAAAGAGAAGTCATTAGGAGGTCATGTAATAATATGCTACATGGAAATAAATAAAAAAAACTTATTAAAACATGATTTCAGTATGCATGGGTGCTATAAATATAAATATGTTATAAATTTTTCAAGGAAGCATGTCTTGATACACTTTTCTGAGCTTTCTGGAGGGGAGAAGTTACAAGGCGTAAGTGTAAAGACAGAAGAACAGACCTCTGAGCTGGGACTCTTAAGCCACAGCAGCTTGGCAAGGTCATCTCCTGCTGTGTTATTCACGGCATGCTCAAACACCTCGACTTTCTCCATAAGAGTCAAGTGGTCATAGTCTGGAGCCATCTGAGAGAAAGAAAGAAAGAAAAAAAAAGGCACATAGTTTTTAATATAAATATCTCACAATGAAGAGGTTATCTTCACTGGGTCTCAGTGGATCAGATTAAACACTGTGATAGATTTGAACAACATCGTGGTTTGGTGTACCCTGAGCATAATGCGGTGCTCGATGTTCAGCAAGATCTTCTTCTTCTCGCGGTAATCTCGAATCAGAGCGTGCAGTGTGTCACAGTGAGGAACCCAACCAATCAGGCCAGAGTTAGTGGACAAGGGAATCACGGCATACCGCTGGATACTACACACACACACAAACAAAACTGAGTCATGAACGCTAAAGCACTACATATCCTTACATATTCACAACTGACCTGATTGGTAAACAAAGGTTTTATACATTACATTTGTGAAGTCGTATTTACAACCTGATCTGCATCCTTTCAATCAGGGAATCATTTCAGTTAGGACAGAGGTCTACTCTTCTCTCATTTACTGAGTCAGATTTTCTTTGGGTCTTTATTTTTTGAAGTTATATTTTTATGTACGTATCTGTTTGTTGTTTTTTTTTTTTTTTTTAAACATTCATGAGTTGTGTAAGCCTTACTTACAACTGTGTGTATGCTGAACCTGATCTGTGCCCTGTGAGTCAATGACTCCTTTGGTGACTACCAAGATTTGCTTCTCTCCCGTTCAGTGTCTGAGTCATCTTTCAATCCTGGCCACGAATTACTCCTCTCTCGTTTAGTGAGTCAGCTGTCAGTGAGTTTAACGAGTCCTGTTCAGGCTTATTCAATCAGAGCTGTTAAGCAATGATTACATTAGCTACTTTACACTGCTCAAGCTGATAGAGCAGTTTCATGAGCACACATTTGGGCAAACCACACCAAAACTAAATGAACTGGTGAGTGAATCTGAATGTGTATCCTTTAAATGAATGAATTCAAATGACTCAAATCACTGGAAAAAACTCACAAAGGCCATTTCTTCTGACATCACTATTTCTCACTGCTTCGCTATAAATCACTGTCCCTTCACTAAACTCTTTCCATAAACACCAATTAACCAACAGTTAACAACTATAACTAGGTCCAGACACTTACAATAACATTTCATAGCTTTACAATATGCAGTTGTGCATATATATACATTTAACAAACATAAGGAACCAAACGACTAAATTAAAACCACTAGGACACATTGAGCAGATAAACCAAATATAATAGATAAAATGAGACAAAAGACTTTGACGTGCCTCAGATTCTTGCGGAGAGATGCTGGGTCATTAGCCAGCAGCGTGTTGACGAGCCCGAAGAGTTGCATGACCCTCTCGTCTTGCCGTAGATCTTCATGACCCTTAAGCAGGAACATGAACTCGTGCCCATTGCTGCCTGTAGGGAACGGTAGAGAAACAGTTCAAACAAGTAATCTGACATACACTGTACTGACATAGTTATAATAACCATGAAGTGTGCTACTCAGACGCACTAAACCCAGATGTCCTGTCTGTAAGTTTTGGATTGTCTTATACATTAAATCTAATCTCGAGCACATCCACAGAGTTCAGTGAGGACAAATAAAAGGACATTTGCTGAAACATTTCTGGGCTACAGAGTACAGTAAGATCTCAATAGCACTAAATAAAACCTACTCACGGCATACTGAATAAACTCAATAAAAAGATACAGCAAACGGTCTCTATTTATTCAGCAGCTGCCTCGAGTTGTAAAGCCTTAGTGCTGATTTTTTTTTGTATTACTGGAACTGATCAAGTTACTGCTCCCCACAGGCAGATAGGGACAATGGAGGTGTTCAGAGCAGCCATTAAAAGCTAAAGCATCAGAGCATGCGTAATGGAAAAAAGTGGTGGCGGGAAACGGCCCAGAAGAGGCAGACAGACGGAGCTGTCAGCACTCAATGAGAATAGCAGACAAATAAATGCGCTGTCTGGCAAAAAGAAAAACTCTGTTCAGACAATGAACCTGGGCTGCTGGATCAGCAGGGAGCATGAGAGAATGTGTGTAGGCCTGAACTTCAGGCTGCTGCTGTGCACATCACGGCGTGTTTGCCCAGTTGCTGGGTGGGAAGCAGTTTAAATGCCTAGTTCTCTAACTGAACAAGGCAGAAGAAAAATAATGATCTCAGCTCAGGTATCTAGAATTTTCTCTATTACACCAGTAACTGTGTTTATATTTGCACTGGTCTTATTACATCAATAGTCTTCTCTAACCTAGTCTTCTCAGCAGTGGCAAGTCCTAATATGACACCCTGGAACATGTAGTTGACGTCAAATATAGTGACAAAAAATGGATTCCTAATATGGGCAGTATCATAAAGTCGACCAGTAATAAAAAAAAAAAAAGCAGTAGATGAGTTGTCTCTTCCAAAGTTATAACAAAAACTGATTCAGGACATCATTATTTTATTAGTGCAGTTAAATACAGATAAACACCAGCAAAGAGTGCGTCAAACTGCGCTTTAATTAACAGCCATACACAGTCTACAAATGACATTTCCAGATTCAGTGGTTCTCAATTAATGTTAACAATAAATCAATAACACAGTGCGATAAATGTGCAAAATAATAAATCGGTCTGCCAAGTCTTAAAATGCATTTGTGTGGACAACCTGTTGGACATGGCTCAGCAGAAACAGCTGATTCTGACAGTGTGGTGTGACTGCGCAGCGTAGCAGCTCATATCCACCAACAGCCTCAACAGCATCCAAAAAAAAATGTAAATCTGGAGTGACCTATGTAGATTATGCTTGCCTCTGCACAATTTGCTCTTTTGCATAGGGCTGGTCATGAGGAAATGAACTTTGCAACAGGGCAAGGATATTATTTCAATTTTACTTAGCTTTAACTGACAAGAAAAATAAATGTGGGAAGAAGTCCTTCAGAAGCAGGTATAAATAAGCAAAATAATAATAATAAATCATTTTCTCAGTGTAGTAGACTGACAGTTTTTTTTAGTTTTTCAGAGTGTAGAATTGTCTTCATCTATTCTGAAATATTTTCAGATATTTAGCCTTCTTCTCCCCCCCCCAAAAGATTTCACTCGTCACTCATAAAATGTGAGTTTTGCCAAGTTTTGTCACATTTTTTGGTAAACTCTCTTGTCTGCTTCTTGGCCTTACCCATGATGGTCAGCTTGCGTGGTCTCTGTTTGGAGGTGATGACCTGTAGCGAAGGTGCGATGGATTGGATGCGTATGACTGGCTGGTTGGGGTCATAAGTGCCGGGCACAGCGAGCTCCAAATCACGACACATGAGCAGTTTTGGCGAGACGTACTGCAGCTCCAGAGAGGTGAGCTGAGGACAAACACATATGATCGCAGCCATGTTAACGCAGGTTACATCTCTGTCTGTCTGCTTTTCCGTTTTAGTCCTGTCAATCTTCTGGTCTGTGCTACGGAGCTGTTTTCCTTGGCTCGATCCAGTAAAATAATATAACAACACAGCAGGTAAGGCAGTGAAATTCACACCACCTGAAATAACATCATTGGACAACAACATGATCCTTTTCTTAGGAAACCCTGTTTCTTGTCACTCGCCACAGAAAAGTGGGGAATAAAATCCTGGAAAATAATATCATTGAGAAAATAAAAAGACTTAGGTAGGCGTTAACTGATTTGAGGCGAATCAAAATTTCTCTAAAAACCATGAAAGTGAAGGATTATTAATGTTGATTAAACAAACAAAAGAGAAAAGTATACTGATTGAGATGGGTGTGTTTGCAGACTGTGCTTTTATAATATTTCATTAAAAAAAAAAACATGATTTTTTTTAAAATGGCCATATGTGCAGCAGTTTTCCATTACTTGCCTTTGAAGACTGTATTTAACTGTAATAGAGACCAGTGACAGCTGGTCGTGATGTTAGATTGGGAGTGCTAAAATCTATCAATAAAGATCTATCAACAGCTCAACAATGACTGTTGAGCAATGCGTTATATCATGAGGTCTCATTAGTTACATAATAAGAATATTATGCTATTACACAAACAGACAGGCAGCTGCATTTGTGATGCAAGGTTTCAAGTCCATAAAGCCTAACTGGGTTCATTTCCCGTTCAAACAAACAAAACTAAACACTAAACTTACAGGTCTGTTGTCTGTCCTTTTGTGTAATTTCTATTTGACTGGACGTGTGTTTAGTTTGGCTTCTTCTCCGAAGGCATTTTATGAAAAAAGAACAAGAGCGTAAATAATGCACCTCATTTTTGTCCAGTATGCCAGTGACTGTATTTCATGCACATCTTCTCAATCACTGCTGATGATGAGTTATGGATGTGTCAGCGACATTGGCTGAAAAAAACTTCAGCCCAAATGGAGATCAAAACTAGGGATGTAATTACAGTCTGGGCTAGAAAGAAATCAGCCCCAGCCTTGCTTCTTCATAGCATTCTGTTTATTTATTTATTTATTTTACAACCAGTAACGGTGCTGTTGCATTTGGTTTCACAAAATATGCCTTTTTATCTAGCCCTGCTTGTGCGTTTATACCATCTGCAACTGACAGAGACAGCATTTGAAAATGTTGATTTACACCAGGGTCTCATTTATACTGGTAAAGCACTAGGAGAGCGGCCATTGTTTGGCTCACCTGTGGAAGCTGCTTGGCGATCCTGCGGAAGACATGATAATAAAGGTCCCAGGCCTGGGTCAGGTCCTTCACGTTACCCGAGCGCATGTACTTCCTGCACCAGTCCTGCGCCTCCATCAGATCACGACCGTATGCCTGGTAAAACACAAGTCTGCTTACAATAGTGCAATGTCATAGCATTTGAGAAAATATATACTCTAATACTCAAGTCTAATGCTTGCAATCTGTTCAAGTCATATACAAACCAGCACTACATTTCTGGGTGAAAAGCCCTATTTAATGTATGCACAACAGTCATTTCTTCATAAGGCTGTACTCATGAGAACACTGCATACCTGATTGAAAGAGGTCTCTTTTAGGGTCTGAGGTCCTCTCTCCATCATTGCATGTAGTGGCTCCAGCACAGCAAACATGCCCTTGACGTTCCTTTCACCAAAATACAGACGGGAAGCCTCCTCCAAGCCCTCATGCCACATCTCATGCCACAAGATGGCTACCCTGATCAGCTCTTCACTCACCTGCAAAGGCAACAACCCGAAAATACCTGTAGCTGTTATACAACAGACATGTAAACCAGAGCACTACTGAGTCTGAGGAAGTAGATATGTTATATACTGAATGCTAGGCTGAGTTAAATTAAGATAAAATCTTGTTCACTAGTGTCAATAACGGTTGAATACTACAAGCTTTTCCCTTCAGCCCTTTCCCCAACATTGTCATAATATACGTCATAGTAACAGCTCTTTCAGAGAGACTTGTATGGCGGACGGTTCGCATAATCTAAGCGTAATAATAAAGGAGTTAAAAAGAAAGAAGAATGTATAGTTTCTGATATGGTGAAGTTTGACATTTATGGAAGGTGTCACCGGTGTCAGCGCTTTGTAATGAAGAACTTAGTTCTCAATTCAACTCTGCTACACTACCTGGCTTTTGCTTTGTTTTTTCACTGGTCTTCACTTCCATCACTTCCTTTCCCACTGTGTGTGTGTGTGTGTGTTTGCATGATCATACCATGATGGCTTGCTGAACCAGTGTGTTACAGTGCTCACACATGTTCTTCAGGATTTTATTGGCAGCATTGTGGCGAGCTGTAGTGGTGGACTTGGACGCCACAGTCAGTGGGTAGATCAAAGCCTACAAACAGAGACCAAGGACTCATGATTTGTAGGGCAGAATCATATTTAAATATTTTAAGTACATATTTAAGTGTTTTGAAATAATTCTCAAAAAATAAAGAAAGCCACACTGATTAACATAGCTGTTAACCTAATTGATTCACACTTCAATAGATCTTGTCTAAGACTGCATTCTTGGAAATATTGAAAGTGATTTTTTTTTAACATGTCACTTATTTTCAAAAAGCAGTGTGCAAAAATGGTTAAATCTATGCTGATATTTTAGTATTCCTTCCCTAATTAAAAAAAAAAAAAATTACATATATACATATATATATATATATATATATATATATATATATATATATATATATATATATATATATATATATATATATATATATATTTATTGTACTGAAGAGGTAAGTTAATAATTTGAAAATAACTGCTGGAGAATGAAAGCTTAACTACATTAAGAGATGTTGCAAAGTATCACAAGTATGAGTCCAAACTCTGGTAAGATCCAGCACTTAAAACATCCTCAGTTCAGATAACTTTCACTTGCCTGTGGGTGGTAGCGGCCAATGTCGGTGAGTAACTGATGAATGAGGCGTCCCACCAGTGGGCGAGGGGTATCGATACGAGCGATCAGCTGAGGAATAACCTGACCCAAAGAGAAAGGGAATGGTTAAGAAGAAGAGATGATGTGCCCATGTGACTACAGAAAGGTGCACAATCTTACCTGTAACCACGTATCTATCTGTATAGTTTTGATTCCTTCCACTAGAGCTTCATTCACTTCAGGCCAATGGCCATAATCAAACCACAAGGTCAAAACTCTGAAGCAGAGAGGGTGATCACATTTTAAAACAGAAAAAAAAACAGGATAGAATGACAGATGGAAAGATGATCACTATGGAATATAAAAAGCAATTACAGTTATATCCGAAGACTGGCACTAGCACAAGAGGGCACCCTCTCCACATAATACGCAATTTGAATCAGCAACATGTTTGTTTTATGTGTTCGCTCACCTCAGTGTGTCCTGCAAGTTGTTTCCACGTGACAGGGATATAGATCGGAAAAATCCCTGCACAGCAGGAACCGTGTAAAGCAGCAGAGTCTTAGACAAATCCTATTTAACAGACACACAAAAAAACGTCCAATCGACCCAGAGATGTAACTGTGAATTTCACCATTCCTGGTATTCATCACCACTGACTAGAATTACTGTAACATTTCCTTATTGGTTAAGACATAAGCATCAGGCATGAAAATCTATAAATTATGAAAAAATCTTTGCATCGACCTATGTGGTAGTTATTTGTACTGGATTAAATATAATGTTTATGTAGCAATTAGTACTCCAAGTTTACCAGTTATATAATGTTTTTCTGGGAAAAAAAAAGAAAAAAAAGTGATAACTGAAATAAAGCCAAAAACATACCAGATCCTAATGAAGGAACCATTCAAGCTGACATAGTACGATGATTAAAAGATCACATGCTCATTCCCCAAATCAAGCAAAAACCACAATTTGACATCAAGATTAATAATAATAATAATAAATTAGCAAATGACCCCCTTGGGAACTGCACGAGAAGCATTTTCTTCACTGTTTAAATATCTTTCCAAAGAAAAAAGTACTAATTGCTGACACCAAGGTACAGAAATCAGAATATTGGCCCACAGTTACAAAAAACAGCTCTTCCAAAAAAGTTTATTGAAAGCTCACTGGGACCAGCATAGCTGGCTGAAGTACCACTTTATTCATAATATACACTCACCACCCGCTTTATTTGAAACAGCTGTACCCCTGTTCATTCATGCAATCAGCCAATCATGTGGCAGCAGCAGCACAGTGCATGAAATCATGCAGATCATGATAAAGTTCAGTTAATATTTATATCAAACATCAGAATGCGAGGAAAAATGTGATCTCAGTGACTTTGGACGTGGAATGGTTGTTGATGCCAGACAGGCTGCTTTGAGTATTTCAAAAGTGCTCATCTCCTGGGATTTTAATGCACAAGAGTAAAAGAAAAAAACAAAAACAAAACAAAAACAAAATAAAAACAGCCCATGAAAGACAATCCTGCAGGCAGAAACAGCTTACTGATGAGACAGGTCTGAGGAGAATAGCCAGACTTGTTCAAGATGACATAAATGCTATGGTAACTCAAAACACCCCTTTTTCACAACTGGGGTGAGCAAAAAAGCATCTCAGAATACAGTTGACACAGACCTCAACTGTACCTTGACATATCATAGCCTACCTATCAACTTCAACCAATCTGGCTATTCTCCTCTGACCGCATTTATAAACAAGGCATTTTCGTCTGCACAACTGGCACTCACTGGATGGTTTATTGATTTATTTTTCCCGTATCACCCTGTGTAAACTCTAGAGACTGTCGAGTGTGAAAATCTGAGGAGATCAACTGTTTCTGAAATACACAAAACAGTCCATCTGGTACCAACTACCATGTCACCGGGATCACATACCACCCCAATCCCCCCACCCTCCCAAATTCTGATGTTTGATGACACGAACATTAACTAAAGTTCTTGACCTGTACCTGCATGACTGTATGCACTGCATTGCTCCCACATTATTGGCTGACTGGATAAGAGTGTGAATGAGCAGGGGTACAGGTGTTCCTATTAAAGTGGCCATGAGAGAATGGACTCTATTTGAACCTCACCTCGTTGACTTTTTTCTGGCCAGGTGAAGGAACTGGGCTGTGGTCAGCACTGTCAGCTTCACTATCACTGTTGCTGGCTTCACTGTTGGCGCTGGCACCACTAGCGCCGCTGGCGTGCCGGAGCTTCTTCTTCTCGTCCCGGCCTTGGTTCTGGTGCTTATAGTGCAGTACGGCCTCGAAGTTCATTACAGCCCAGGCGTGCCAAGCCTGTTTGGGTCACAATCAATTCGTTTGCTGTCACTGATAAGGCTTACTACTTTAGACATCAACAGGATCTTCAAAAACATCTTGTGCTCCCTTCAAAAACCACTACACGCAGAAATGTGAACTGCTCCAGTACAACTGTGGCAGGTGCTTCATTTCTTTTTAGACTATATTACATAATCTTTAATTAATTCTAAAGCCAAGAAAAAGATGTTTCGATGGTGCTGACATTGATATCCATAATAATAGGAATGGAGTCAATAGTAGCAGTCATAGAGGAACTTGTTCTGATTCATTCTCTTACTTAAACAGAACAATCTGTTCTGCCAAATTTTCTAAACACAAATGAAGGTTCATTTCATGTGGGATTTAAAAAGAGCCACTACAAGTTGAGGAAACGCATATCTAAACACTGATGATGATTCGGAACATGATTTCAAAACCGGTCACATTGTGGAAATTCTTCACTTTAGTCCATGCTTTCATGTGAAGTATGAAAGCTCACCTTGTACCAGTTGCGGTCATGCTCTGTGGAGTGACTGTAGTATTGAAGCACTTTCGGTATGGTGCTTTCATTGATGCCCTGAAGACTCAGCTGCCATTCACCCAACTTTAAGAAACATCTGCGCAGAGGGAAGAGATGAGCAATGAGTTAGAGAGTGGAAAAAGTTGGGCAACAGGAAGAGAAGCCTCTTGTGAGCTTCCAACATTTGCATCACTTGTGAAAGATCACAAAATAAGGCAATTTATTTATCCAGCTGTGAACTGAAGTCCTTCAGGACGCTCATCTTTTATTTGATTCTTTCTTGGTTCTGTTGAAGTTCTTACTTGCTAGAATAGTCCTACTATACTCTCAAATCCCTGCTGGCAACCAGACGAACGTCATCCCACCTCCATATACTCTAGGGTTCCAATTCAAATGTCTAAATAACAGATCCTCAGGAAATGTAGTCTTATTTCATGGCCCTGTTGTTCAAAAGCTCACATTTTGATCTGACAAAAATTTATTTTCCAATAATCAACCAAAAATGAGCTATGTGTGAACGAATAAGAATGACTGAAGGAAAATGGGTAAAATGGGTTTGATTTGCCATCCTTGGATGTCATCATTGAAGTGACGGAGTGGAATTTATTGAGCACTCTGGAAATGCTTTTTTTCACTCACATGTGCAATGATTACTGTCTTCAAGCCAAACTCTACTCCATTTGTCTTTCCTTTGCCATAAATCTTGTATGTGCTGGGAGAGGCTCAAAGAACTCCGGAGTCAGACTAACTGTTTATGAAAGTGTGAGCCAGAGGTATGACCTGCCTTCTATTCTTACGAGAGGCTCTCGCTGTGAAAGGCAGAGCCAGCTAGAAGGCCACATCCACTAACACTGTGCTGTACTGTCTACTGTGCCAAACCACAAAGTTATGCAATTCCGTTTAGTCATATACAGATCATCATGCAAAGTTACCGCACTTTAAGCCTGAGTAAGAGAGGCTGTGAATGAGGGCCAATAACGCTCAGCAATAACAAATCTCGGCAGGCTGAGCAATTTCTATTGCCAGTTTCTTTGTTGGATCAAATAATAATAATAATAATAATAATAATAATAATAATAAATAATTCATCAGATTTATACAGGCCATGATAGAATGATAGATAAGGGCCAATTGGGAATTTCGCCAGGACACCAGGGAATTTAATTCCACTTACCAAATTGACATAGCAACACAGCTCAGCAAACTGCCCATGATCCTACATTTTGGCGTAAATTCCACTGCAAGACAACCTATGCGGAATTTGGTTATAGTCTTATCTTGAAACAATTTAAAGTTTCCAAATAATAAGAACAAGCTCCCAATATGTACAGAATGTCGTCCCCCTCCGCCAAAAAAAACTTGTGTTTTGTCATGGTCACAAAATAAGCAACAAAGATCAAAGTTGAGGAATAAGCTTCATTTCAGGAAGTGTCTGAAATGAATATCAGCTGTAAAAGTATGAAAGAACATATTTGCAGACTTTACAAGGTTTCCACAGAAACACAAAACAAAATATAGCTGCAGGCAGTGATGACGGGCCCAAGGACTACGGTGCTATCGCCACCCGATGGTGTGTATGAAAACAATGCATAGTGAAGCAAGTACTGTAGGGTAACTTGTTTTGTGCTGATGTGTTAGGTTAAGCCCAGGTCTAAGCCCATAGCTTCCATGTCCAAACAAAATTCCGAGCTTGCAATTTTCAAAAAAATCCACATTAAATCCAAAATGACCTACTTCCTATTGGGCAGCGCTAATGACTGACATTCTGAAAGTTGTCCAGCTTGATGAGAACAATATACGTACACAGTTTGGTGACTGTAATTTGGTGACCCCCCCATGCCCTTGTCTTAGCCTTTGCCTAACAGCCAACAACTCTGCCATGTGCGCCACCTTTCATGAAATTTTAAGCACACTAAGAGCCTCAAAAACACCCGAAAATACAAAGAAGAGAGTATTCAAGGCTGATGCATTACTATGGGAACACTATATCCAGACTCTTTTCCCAATTTTACATCAGCCGTGTCTCGACATGATTAGGACCAAGTTTGAAGCAATTCGCGTAAATATAATAAGATTATTGCTGCCAGTTGGTGGCGCTATGACTGTGACTCACAATAGCCACATCCATGTGCTCAGCCTCCAGTGCCAAACATACAGCTCAAGTTTCATATAAATCGCTCAATACGCTCAGAATATATGAGACACTTCCAGTTTCCCTTTTTTCACCATAAATGTATTACCTCGCCATGGCGACACCGTTCGAGATATCAAAAATCCCTTTGTAATTTAGCATCCTCAATATCTTGGCATAATGTTGACCAAGTTTGGTGATAATCACATGAATCCCCTAGGATGAGGATTTAAAAGTTCACTGGGCGCTTTTCGCAAAATCCAAAATGGCCGACTACCTGTTAGGCGGAGCTAATGATTGTCAGCATCAAAGTTATTCGGGTCGATGAGAACAATATGTGTACAGAGTGTCGTACATATATGTGAAAGTATGTATGATATATGCACCATGGTTTTGTACCTTTGTAAAAAGGGCCGCTACAGAGCCCCCCACCTCGCATGTGTGACCCTTGCCTGGGCCTAATGGTCGACGACTCTGATTTTCCCCGAATTTCATGAGTTTTTAGCATGGCAAAAAAGGGCCCCACATACCCCCGAAACCTTGAAAATAAAAATAAATAAATAATAAATCCTTAGGAAAACAACAGGGCCCTAACTACTAAATAGTCGCATGAGGAAACTGCTACCCTTGTGTTCTTCTCCGACTGGAGAGGATAGGTTAAGCAGGACATGTACCTCCAAACACCTGTCTATTGCAAATGCCTACGAGAGACGGCAGAAAATTCCAGAGAAGCCCATGCGGCAGGAACCAGGTGTGAGCCATTCCCGCACAACCCATCATTGCCGAATTATTTTGGGGTGAAAGTATGCCAGAGCATTTGAAGCAGGAAAAGTGCAGAAGCTTATCAGACAGACGTTTAGCCCCAGTCAAATTCCACAAATGCTGAAAAGGCTCCAAGCTACAGTTACGATATAACTGAGAATTCCTGGCCACAGTTCCACAGCCTCCCTGCTGACCTGAATCATACTGTATGAGAGAACGTGGTTGGCGCTAATGTGCTGCTAAGAGGTGCTGTCAGCTGAAGAGCCAAACACTTCATTTAGAGGTAGGAATGAAAACAGTACAGTCGGTATGTGCTTTCACTGAATAACAGTGCAACTTAATAACATCGCTGTTGAATCCTTGAATCTGACTGGTCAGAAGGTGATGATTAATTATCTATGACTACAGCTCTGACAAAAGTACTGGCTGTAATTTAAAGCACAAATTTATATTAATGACCTTGTTCTAATACAGTATTGTTTCTATAGTAACAACTAATTCACACAGACTTGTATTGCAGAGGCTCTGCATAATCTATAACTGAAAATAAACTTGGTAAATAACGTTATTTAAGTAAGAAAAAACTTATAATTGTTGCTATGGTGAGATTTTCTGTACAGAGACGTTTATTAAAGAAGCTGCTGACTGTTTGGTTGGGGAAGTCATCATCGTAGGTTTGTTTCGACACAGAAGAACTCCTTGTGCAGTCAAAAGTCAAAAGTTGCTTGCTCTTAAACTAAATAAATACATGTGTTCACTTGCATTTGAATGACTTGCCATACATCAAGAAGGTGCTGTCTCCTCTGTAGACCACAATATCCATTTCTCTGTCATTGTTAAACTTAAAACCGGAAGTAACGAGACCAATTCAACCGATCAGGATAATTGACGCCAGGACCTGTTTTCACTCTTGGTGTTGTCCACACCCAAGTTCACTTGAAGCAAACTACAGATGACCGTGGACTAGAAATCAGTTCCTTGAAGTGCACTCCAGCCCAGCAAAGAAAAAGCACAATTATGAAAGCATCCTTAGTTTCAGGTAGTAAAGTACTATGACACTCATTTACAGTATTCATCATATAGTGCACTATTTTGTGATACAGACATTTTGTAGTGTTGCTTGAACTCTCATTGTACCAATTCTATTATTATTATTCAGTGTATATAATGGATGTGCACTACTACACTAAGTATTGCAATGCGTAGCTTAAGATGTACTAGTCAGGATAAACAGCAGAGTGATCACTGTTGCGTACAAACGTAAATAAATGTTGTTTAATAACACCTTATCCGAACATGAGACAAAAATGTCCCCATACTAAGTGTCATGTCATCATTTTTACGTTTTTGATGTTTATGCATGTTATTGTTAACGTACGTAGCGTACGTTTCGCGTGACGTAGGCTTTTCTGTGGGTTGAGGCGGTAGCGAGCTGACGGCATAAACAAGGTGAAATCAACTATAACAAAAAAACCAGCAAAGGATTAATTATGGCTGATGGTGCACCATGTCCTGCAAAAAAGAAGACAACGTTACTTTAACAAGGAGTGGGAGACAGAATTTCTCCTCACAAATGAAGAAGGCAAAAGTGTAAGCCTCGTCTGTGGGGCTAGCATCGTAGTATCCAAGAGGCACAACGCGGAGAGAGATTTCACCACAATCCACAAGGTACATCACTTAGAAAAGCAAACGCTTACGAGTTGAAAGCAACATTAAGCAGGCAGCAATCTTTTTTTTTTTTTTTTAACCAGACCCACTAAGAAGTCACAGGCTGCAACCCGAAGCTTCGTTTAAGGCGCAAATTATATATTTTTGAGTACATCAAACAAATAGCCCTCTAGACTATTTTATCCCTTCAGGAAGCCGTCACTCACAAAAAGGTTGGAGACCCCTGCTTTAGTTCCATGGAAAAGTACGAAAGGAAGCAAGTCCTGCCGGAGCGTGTTAATAAGAGCTAAGTATAAGTTGTTAAAGTGCTAATACCTTAAGGCAGCTACCTGATATTCCCAGGAAAAGGCCATTAGTGGATACAAGTGCTAACAGGAAACCGCAACCCTGGAACTAAAGATGATTAGAGTAAAGTTGAGGTTAAAAGACAAAAAGATCCAGACGAGACTAAGAAAAAAAAAAAGACAAATGAGAACATGTGAAAGCTTTGCTGTGATGGGAGGACACAGCACATTCTGTTCTGACTTAACGGAAAAGAAGTTTAGACTTCTCCACTATTCTGCACTACTTTGTTTCTCTGGTTCATTATTATTCTGCTCTAAGTCTTGCCACGGTCTATAATAATAATACCAGAAACCTACAACCAAACATCAGTACACGTTAATTTCTAATGACCACTGGTGCTTATTATTTGCTATAAAACTGTCAGTAGGTCGCTGAGAGTTTCAGTTCTGTGACTGTTATATGTTATTATAATAAAAAATAAAAAAGCCCCAGGGTTGGCAGATTTTACCAGAAGCTCTATTTAAATATATAAATAGATCAATCTTCAGTATCCGCTTTGTCCTGGTCAGAGCTGCGGTAGATCTGAAGCCTATCTCGGGAAACCTGGGAGCACGGCAGGAATATTACACCCTGAATGGGAAGCTAGTCCATTGCAGGGCACCACGCATACATACATTCACAACGAATTCACCTGGGCAATTTAGAGTCACCAAATATATTTACTGGTGTGATTCTGGAAGGTAGGAGGTTAGCCGAAAACCGAGAAGAAACCCACACAGACACAGGAAGACCATGTGAAACTTTGGACAAACAGCAACCCGAGCTCAGTTTCGAGGGGACAATGGAGCTGTGAAGAGGCAACACCATCTGTCGTTCCTCCGTTCACTCCATCAGGGATGTGTATTTAAAAAAAAAAACAACAACACTGAAACTAGAGTGTGTGAACAACAGGGAGAGTTTACTAATGGCATGTGCAGTAAAGCTTTGTGTGTACATGGGAGTGTATGGATGCAGTCTGTGTGTGTGTGTGTGTGTGTGTGTGTGTGTGTGTGTGTGTGTGTGTGTTGACCTGGCCATGAGCTTGTGAAGCTCCTGCTTTTGCTGTTGATCCTCGGCTGCGATGGCGTGCTGAGCCTTCTGCTGCATGGCCTGCACAAAGTGCTGCATGTGCTGGAACGCGTCGATCTGCATGAGAGTGGGAGAGAAAGAGAAATTCTAAACTTACTCAGAGAACCTAAAAGTTAAAATGTGCAACTTCAAGACAACCTTGACATCAAAACTTGTTACCTTATTTCGGCAAAATAAATCAATCAATATTTCCACCGAAATGCAACAACTTTTGTCCCCTTTTAATCGTCTTCTGGGCAGGCACCATGTGCACGATGAGGAAAAAATTAAACAATAATTTCAAAATCTTTTCTCTCTCCCTCTTTGGTCTCCCTTTTGAGTCTGGTTCCTCTCAAGGTTTCTTCCTCATGTCCAAAGTAATGTGCTTTAAATCTCGGATCTAATAATGTTGCAATGTGACGATAACCGTCGGCTAGATCGAGAGTGAAATCTGAGCTCCGAGCACTGAGGGGCGGGGCGTGGCGGCATATATTTTCGCCATTTTTTTCTCTTTAGGCCAAAAACCGAAAATGGCATTTTCGGCGGCCGAAATTTCAGTGCTTCCCTGATTTGCTTTGTCCTAGGCTGCCAAAATAGGGATTTTGGAGCCTTTCATTAAGATATCAGCCCTGTCAAATCCCAATATCTGATTTCTCATGATCCCTAATCCTTAGGGAACCAAGCACTAGCCACAATGAAAGTATGGGGAATATTAAAATATGTTAAACTGTTATTCTGTAAAGTGTGGTAAAGGGCATACAGAAGAAATACAATGTATTCACAGTTCCAGAGGTGTTATGGAACTGGATGTGTCCCGGGATTTATTTTAGTTTGTCTGGCGTTAGGAAAAAGTGAAAAAGCAGGGACCCCTATGACCACAGGCATTCACACACACACACACACACAGTGTCTAACACTTACTTTTCCATCATTATCCTTCACCATCATGGTGGAGGCAATGGACTTTCCAAGAATATTTAGGGAGAAAATGACATTTCTCTATCTCCTCTCTCATCATCAGTGAAGATGATGGGTGAGGAGTGAAATGAAGTGAGAGAATTTGTTTATCAGCATCCTGAGAGTCACACAACTCTCACATCTGAGCCTAAAGAGGAGAGACCCTTCACATTCAATCCAGTACCATTCCTCTGACACGCAACAGCTAACTTTCGAAGCTCTCATTGCTGTTTTAAACATCACTAACGTATTACAAAGAAAGGGAACGCATGCACAAACAATCAGCTCAACAAACCAAAACAGAGTTACTCCATAACACTACGGTTCGAAATTGTGACCTGAGCTAAAAGACAGATGGCCTTGTATTAAGCCGTCTGGTCGATATGTTTGAGTTCTGGAATAACCCAGACAGATATGTTTGGAGCTCTGAAATTAGTTTACCATGATTTGGACAGGTGAAAGAAGTTGTAACAAACATTAAAAAGGAACAAAAATGTTATGTTTCAACGTTTGCTTGTAAACAAACCTGAGGAAACCTTGTTTACGTACCTTGCGCGCACTCTTCCACATGTACTTCATATAAGCGTACGTCACGTGTGGGTGCGCTGTGGGCATAGGCTGGTCCAGCTGTTTGGACGGATCAACACCGAGGAGCAAGACCAACGTCTTATGAGCAAGAGCCTGAACACAGAAAGATGAATTAACCAGCAATATCTGAATGCATTTAGGTAAAGCTAGCTTTCTTTTCTTAGCACATAAGTACTTTGATCAGTTTAGCTTCCATTATATCAATATGCGGTATTCTAAAGATTAGAGGTATTCGGCTGAAATGAAACTGTTAAGGTCCAGGTGCATAAACGTTCCTTGTTTACGAAGGTCAGGATAAGCAACTAGTATGACTGAAAGGTGGCAAACATTATCTTTTAATGCTTAACCATTAATGTTAGTATATGGCTTTAAATAAGACAGCATGAGGTATGTATGTTTTGTTTCACAGCGGTGCTTTACATTACCACTTTTGACTTGCGCCAACATTCTTCAAGCATTGTTTTCACTGTCGAATTGTCTTTAAATGAGCCCTGGCTGCAGCTTGCTAAGCAGACCATAGTGGGTAAAAAACAATCCTGTGAAAGCTGTTCCTTCTCTGACCTAATGTTTCTACCCCTGTAGTTAATCTCTGGTCCACTGAGCTGCCTTCACCTAACTAATTTATATAAATGCTCGCATGTGTTTTTTGCAACAGAGGATCTGCTACAGAAGCTGCGCTGGTTAATGTTTAGAAAACCCGACCATGTGCAGTTTAGTAAATATTACAGTTTATTAATAAGAATTGCCATCTCTCCAACAGTTCCTAACGTTCATTTATCAGTTGAACTAACTGAATGCAGATCAGTAAGACTCTCTCTTGGTAAAAGACATGTGCAAGGTGACATGACTGAGACACTGCCAAAACAAACGACGACAAGATTGATCAAAAAGTCATGGTGCTTTGGGTCCCAGCAGAGAAACTGCGCTTGAAAAAAACTCAGGTCTTCTACAAATAAATAGCTCAACAAGCCAGCTACCACGATCCCTGACCTCACAGAAGGTAAGCCGTCCTGAGAAACACTGCTTTCATTCTTTCATGTCTCGTCCATCGCCCCCCGTCCATCATAATCATTCAGTGACTTTTCATCTCTGAGAACACTTCCTCTTGTGATCGGCATTGGGGGCCTAAGCTGTGAGGTCACGACTTTTCCCGATCATCCACGTCCGCCAAGGTCCAACTCAAAACACCGGCCTAAGTTTGAACTCACTGTAGATTTAGCCTAATCGTTTAGAATAACATTTATTCACACTGGAGGCAGAGTATGACAGCATAAACATAAACACAGAAGCACGTCTGAAGTAGCTTTTTTTTTTAAAATCAACCCTCACATTTAAAAGGGTGTTTTGTCTGTAGTTATTGGTTAAAGAAGCATGACATAAGTTTTCTCAGTAAATGTTCCTTGCTTCTTTCTTCCTGGAACCAACTGTGTCCGTTATAGCTGGTGGGGTCATTTGACTGCAACTAAAGACAACTGCAGCAAAGAGTGTTGTGCAAAATTAACAGCGTACATTACTAAACATTATTAAACCACTTTTGTTCAGAACAGCTGGTAAAACTGGCAAGACTTGTATAGTATCAGTTCAATATCAGCTCAGAAACCCAGATTAAAAATGCTAACCATACTAATGTTTAAAGAGCAAATCTGATCTAGACATCTGAAGCATCAAGGCCATCTGAATCATATACAAACAGCTCCAGAACTGTTGGCATCCTGGATAAAAGTTGAACTTTACCAACATCCACTATTCATATCCATATGCACTGCCACTTTACTTCTATTCATTTTCCACGTTCTTTCCTTTTCTCAAATTCGCCCCAGTGCACAACCACATCGTTATACATCGAATACAGTCTTACACTGTATTCTTTTTTCATATTATGTATATTTATTATTATTGTGTTTCATTTATAATGTTCAATTTCTTTTAATATAGCTCTAACTCTCTCTGCTGCTACAGTAGGTGAATGGGATGAATAAAGTTATCTATTTATCTATCTACCTAGAAGAAAAGTGTGGTTAATTTGCTTCATCTCACAATGGAAAAAAAACATGAAATAAAATATATACAGTATTTACAAAACTAATAAATATAACATTAACATGATATAAAATATTCATGCACACCGTCATCAGTTACATTTTCTTCACAAGTACTTCCGATTAATATATATAAAAAAATAATAATTATGCGCTTAGAATAAATTTTGTTAAATTAAAGGTTAGATTTATCATATATTTTCCATGTTAGATTAAGCTAATGAAACACAAAGACATTTCTCCACAACTTTACCAAAGTTGACAATAATAATAAACCCAACTGTATATATATTCTCTCTGTGTGTGTAGGAACATTTAGGCTCACATGGCATGCTTCACTGGCGTGTTAGCAAATAGCATGCTCACTATTACTAGAGTAAGCCTGGGGGGGGGAGAAAACCAAATGGATGCTCTCTCACCAGACGTCCACTCTTTCCACACAAGCTGGCATACTTCAGCCATGTCCTCATGTCCTCATGGGGATTGATGACTAGAGAACGGACCATCAGGATCCTCTGCCAGTCCTCCACTATTCGCTGGCAGCCCTGCACACAACACACAGGATTCTTTCCTTATTGGAAATATTACAGTATTTTGCTGTGTTCTGAAGGATGTTGGTGAAAGTTGGTGCGATTTAGCTATCACACCGTCTTCTGTGTATGCTGTGTAACTGTGTGTCCTGTATTCTGAAGTTACTGTATATTCCATACACAGCAGAAGAATTTGGGAAGAGGCTTAAATGTATAGTTAACGTAACACTTAGGATGACTATAAGAGAAGGCTCTGGTCTGTGCTTCCTCAGAACGCATGCACGGATCTGAAGTGTGATGCTAAAGAAAGTTCTCAGTTACTGATCTCAGATTCATTTCCAATCAAGGCCCTGTGAGGAGCATACACTCATCCATAGTCTCAACCATCCACAGTTTCAAGTGAAGTTAGACAGTTCACTATAAAAGTGCCATATACATGTAAGAACAGTGTGACGTTCTCAATAATGCTGGCCAACCTAAGATATGTGCTCTTCATAATGTGTTTTATTCACACATGCTGGCTAAAGCGCAGCAGTGGAGATAGTATTCATGCATCCCAGGTTGTAATTCAAAGAAGTGCCAGGTCTCTACCAAAGCAAAGCCCTACAGATGCTTGGCTTTATTTGCCAGTAAATCACTTCCATGAATATTCCATCGGCCCTGTGCCAACACATTCTGCACGGTCTGAACTGGTCTCACCAGTACATCTCTCTCTACCTAAAATGTTGATGGTTGAAGTTGAAAGCTTTGAGGTTAAACTGCAAAGATATTTCATATCTGATCCACTGGACACATATATGTGAATGGGTACACGATGGAAATAAGTGTGCAGATGATTGTTCATTAAACATGCAACTGGAAAATATTTCGATGAATAAATATTTTTGTACAACATAACACAGTAGATGAGGATATTGGAATGCAAGAGTGATGTTCACACATGCAGTATTGTCACTTGAGATGCCTACATGAATTTGGAGCATGTTTTAGCGAGAATTTAGGTTGTAAATACCGTAGCTAGTGTTACCTACAAGTGAAGAAACCATAACTGCCTGCATGATCACCTTAAACATGCAACAAAAACATTTCACCACAAATACTTAGTTCTCCAGCAGTGATAAGTCTCTACAAGTCAACTGTGTGCTAAGTGAAAGTTCAATTAAAAAAAACAAACACCACCACACACCGGGGGAAAAAACCTTACAGATATATAGAGATGCTACAACACCCAGAATATACACTATAGATGAACAGAAAATCATGTTTTTCCAAGTTAAACCACATCACCATTCAATTCTCAACTGTGATTGGTAAGAAGGTGTTAATGAATTTTCTACAGCAGCAGATTGGAAAGCAGTGTGCGCTCATTCCATCAAAAAATTGGACTTTGCAATTTTCCAGTTTCTGTCGAAAATGACAAACGTTTTTTGAGTTTTTGAGAGAGAAAAAGAACTAACTTTTCTCATGGATGTCTCCTAAATGTAACTGTAAATTATTAAAAGGTAAGACTTTGAAATTAAATGAAATTTCACTTGCGTCACACCATATCTCACCACCACCGTGCTTATGTTTCTATAACTTAGTAACTTGTTTAATTTAACTTTGGAACATCTCGCAGACTCTTCCCTCTAAACTGACCTTGTCTTTCTGAACCAGACAAAATGCAGACGATCATAGGTGAGCCTAGGTTACCTGCAATCTTTCCCACCATGTATCCCTGATGATGTCCCTCCTCTCTGGAACCAGTTTATACTGGATCACCTCCTCTAGTTCTGACAGCATCTGGCATGACACCATGGCCTAAGAGTAAGAGACATGACAAAACCGTGAAGGACATGGGAAAAGATAACAACTGCATAATTGCAACTGATTCTGATCATATTAAATGTGTTTAACCATTTAAATGTTTGTTCCTGAAGTGCCATTAAAGAATTTGTGGCTAGATGCTAATATGTGGCCCTGCTAGGCATTAAGAGTTCTGTGCACTCTTGATTGTCTCAAAAACCTGCGATCGGGTTTCCATGAGAAGAAAGGATGCAACCCATTAATCTAAGCAAAAATAAATAAATCAATCACCAGATCAATGTCATTATGGCCTACCACAGCAGACGATCATCTACAGAACGCTGATTTATTATTGAATAGGTTTTCCAAAAGACAAACAGGTTCAGCAAATAAATTCAGACTTTGTGTTTTGGATAGATCAAATCCCAAAATTGCAGACAGTTTGACTTACTCTCATTAGAGCAACGGTGTGTATATACAAATAAACATGCCTAACTCATCAGGCCCCACATCTGTATAAGATAAACTCGTATGACGTCCTTCCACCCGTGGAAATTTATGGCCATTGTTATATAAACCACATCAGACTTATGTTTTTTGGGGGGGAAGAATAGATTTCAATTGCTGGCATGGAAGAAAATGTGGAAGGTATAAACACACAGACTACTAACAGGCACAGATCTGGTTTGATCTCAAGGATGTTACCAAAGACTGCACCTTCAATTATGAGGAAAAATTAAATAAAAAATAAGAACGCAAATCATTCCCGCTGCCCATCACTGGTGCTAGTCAATGCTGCTACTCTTCTGGAGCTCATCTGCAGTGATAAATGAGGCCAGGATCTTCACAAGAGGCCTGTTAAATAAGCAATGAAGCCTCACCCCGTATGCTCTGCTGTAGCTCTCTCCAGCCATGGCAGTCAACTCAGCATCCAGCAGGTCTCTGGCCTTGTCGATGCACTGAAACACACACACACACACACATTAATGCGTATATATTCTGGGTTTGGCATTTGGACTCAAGTAATGAAACAAAGGTTTGAGGCTAATAATTCAACATCCATTCTCCAGTTGCTGACGTCTTTCGCCTCAACACTACACTTACTTTCTCCCTGCAAGGTCCTACCTACATTAAGCTGCATGGATAGGTACGACATGCCATTATGGCTATTTCCCAATTTCTCCTAAATCAGCTTAACTACTCGTTAGTTTGGTGAATGCGCTCAAATCCTGCCAATTCTAGCACCTGTTGCATTATGGGTGGATTCAAAGCTGTTAACACTTCACCTTGATGTGGCACATGCAGCCAGATGTCTCTAGAAGAAATGCCTATAATAAAAACACCAAACGTTCCAGTCATTATCAAACTAAATAAAATGAATTACTGGATGCCAGACAGGTTACCAGCAAAAGCAGCACATTGAGAATGGGCACGCCCAAGTGTAGTGGCTACGGAAAAGTCCGTAGGTTTACAGGCGTCTGGTCAACACCTGCAATCCCCATGCGGTAATTAACTCATCCGGAGGAACTGACGGGAATGAGCGAGGGAAACGCCAAATAAAAGGAGAGCACGAGATAAAGAAAGAGGTTTTCTCAAGCTTAGGGTGTGAGCTGCCATTTTGGCATCCTGACCAGCAATTACGGCTCAGCCTGATTAAATATCAGAGAACAGAACACACACGGTGTGTGTATATGTCTGTGTGCGTGAGTAGGAAAGAGAACGGAGCTTACTGTATGAGCTTATCTAAAGCCCAAGATGGATTCTGCAGATCAACCATTTATTGAATGGCCATTTATTTGGGTTATTGGGGTTTATTTGGCTTACTTGGAATAGAAGATTAAGTTAGAAGGACAGAAACAGTTACCTATAATATTTCCACCACACTGAACAAGCTATAAGGTGATGAGATCTGAGCTGTGATAAAAACTCTTTGGCTCTTTAAGCACAACCATGGCCGCTCAAAACTGTGAGCAGTTAGCCTTACTACAATGCTATTAACCAAAAAAGTAGATATACATTGCTCAGTTTTAAGAAATGTACTATTGAATGTAATATTAAAAACATTTTAAAATGAAACAAAATCATCTGAATGAAGCTTTTGCACCACACCTAGTCAGAGAAAGTTTATTTTTCTACTCAGTCATATCTTAATTTTGCTGCTCAAGGTCATTTTTTTCCTCCTCTTAATTCCTCTTTAATCCATGGAGGATTCCCAGCTATCAGAAAAAGCAGTTGAGACCCCTTAAATACTCCAGTACGATCACATCTGGATCCAGTTTGGGGTTTTTTTGACAGGAATAGGTCCATCTGTGGACAGCTGTCTTTCTTTTCAGCTGAAAAATGGAGAGAGTTGGTCTCTGTCTTTGATTAGGGTGAGGACACATAAAGCGAGCAGACAGGATCATGGTTGCAGGATGAACTTTGGGATGCCTCCTCTGACAGGAATGCTGCTGATCGTGATGCTGAACACCTGTGGGGATGGAGGCTTGTCTTCTTTTCACAAAGAGCATTCAGCTCATTGCAAACACACATTCATTCCAGTTACTTTCTCTCTGTATAGAACAATTTTGTGCACTTTATTAACACTGTTGCTGGATGTTATGTCTTTTCTAGCATGTCGATTAGGACAGTCATTATGTACCCAACAACCAATTGGAGCAAATAAATAACGTGTGATCCCAGTAATCGTGGCATTGTTGCTGGTGCCAGGCAGCATTTTCCTGTTTCTTTAACTGTCCAGTTTAAAGTCTGTGACTTTGATGTGTAGCCTTTGATTCTTGTTCTTGGCTGAGTGGAACCCGGTGTGGTTTTCAGCTGTTGTAGCACATTCACCTCAAGGCTTAGTGTGTTGTGCATTCTGAGATGTTTTTCTGCACACCACGGTTGTAACAAGTGTTTATTTAAGCTACAGTGCATCCGGAAAGTATTCACAGCGCTTCTCTTTTTCCACATTTTGTTATGTTACAGCCTTATTCTAAAATGGATTAAATTCATTATTTTCCTCAAAATTCTACAAACTATACCCCATAATGACAACATGAAAGAAGTTTGTTTGAAATCTTTGTAAATTTATTAAAAAAACAAAACAAAAAAAGCACATGTACATAAGTATTCACAGCCTTTGCTCAATACTTTGTTGAAGCACCTTTGGCACCAATTACAGCCTCAAGTCTTTCTGAGTATGATGCTACAAGTTTGGCACACCTATTTTTGGGCAGTTTCTCCCATTCTTCTTTGCAGGACCTCTCAAGCTCCATCAGGATGGAAGGGGAGTGTCGGTGCACAGCCATTTTCAGATCTCTCCAGAGATGTTCAATCGGGTTCAAGTCTGGGCTCTGGCTGGGCCACTCAAGGACATTCACAGAGTTGTCCTGTAGCCACTCCTTTGTTATCTTGGCTGTGTGCTTAGGGTCGTTGCCCTGTTGGAAGATGAACCTTCGCCCCAGTCTGAGGTCCAGAGCGCTCTGGAGCAGGTTTTCATCAAGGATGTCTCTGTACATTGCAGCATTCATCTTTCCCTCGATCCTGACTAGTCTCCCAGTTCCTGCCACTGAAAAACATCCCCACAGCATGATGCTGCCACCACCATGCTTCACTGTAGGGATGGTATTGGCCAGGTGATGAGTGGTGCCTGGTTTCCTCCAGACGTGACGCTTGCCAATCAGGCCAAAGAGTTCAATCTTTGTTTCACCATGGTCTGAGAGTCCTTCGGGTGCCTTTTGGCAAACTCCAGACAGGCTGTCATGTGCCTTTTACTGAGGAGTGGTTTCCGTCTGGCCACTCTACCATACAGGCCTGATTGGTGGAGTGCTGCAGAGATGGTTGTTCTTCTGGAAGGTTCTCCCCTCTCCACAGAGACACGCTGGAGCTCTGTCAGAGTGACCATCGGGTTTTTGGTTACCTCCCTGACTAAGGCCCTTCACCCCCGATCGCTCAGTTTGGCCGGACGGCCAGCTCTAGGAAGAGTCCTGCTGGTTCCAAACTTCTTCCATTTACGGATGATGGAGGCCACTGTGCTCATTGGGACCTTCAATGCTGTAGAAATGTTTCTGTACCCTTCCCCAGATCTGTGCTTCGATACAATCCTGTCTCGGAGGTCTACAGACAATTCCTTGGACTTCATGGCTTGGTTTGTGCTTGTGTGTGGTTTGTGCTAAACATGCATTGTTAACTGTGGGACCTTTATATAGACAGGTGTGTGCCTTTCCAAATCATGTCCAATCAACTGAATTTACCACAGGTGGACTCCAATCAAGTTGTAGAAACATCTCAAGGATGATCAGTGGAAACAGGATGCACCTGAGCTCAATTTTGAGTGTCATGGCAAAGGCTGTGAATACTTATGTACATGTGCTTTTTTTGTATTTTATTTTTAATAAATTTGCAAAGATTTCAAACAAACTTCTTTCATGTTGTCATTATGGGGTATTGTTTGTAAAATTTTGAGGAAAATAATAAATTTAATCCATTTTGGAATAAGGCTGTAACATAACAAAATGTGGAAAAAGTGAAGTGCTGTGAATACTTTCCAGATGCACTGTACATGATGTTATTTTGTTTTTCACACCATTCTGTGTAAACTCTACAGACTACTGCATGTGAAAATCCCAGGAAATCAGCAGTTTCTGAACTACTCAAACCAGCCCGTCTTGCCCAAACAACTATGTCAAGGTCAAAGTCACTGAGATCATATTTTTCCCCATTCTGATGCACATTAACTGAAACTTTTGACCTGTATCTGCATGATTTTATGCATTCCACTGATGCCACATGATTGGATAATTGCATGAATGAGCAGAGATACTCTATTAACATGGCTGGTGAGTGTATATACTATAAAATATTGTACATTAAAGATAAGAAGTGTCACTCACTTGTTGGGCCAATGAGAAGAGGTCCTGGTGCAAAGCAAGCACTGCCCTGTAAAAGGCACCATCGTGGGTGTCTCTAGGGATCATACAGGTGTACTCTTCCATACTGTCCCAGTGCCCTTTAATACACACAAACACACATGTAGAATATTATATTAAACCATTACATAATCCTTCCCCCTTTACAAGCGAGTCTGTTTACAGCATGGTTGTTGTAAAAAAGATATTTAAAAAAAAATAAATAATGTAGCCTACAATTTTAACTGTTCATGCATAAACCATTGTACATTTACTTACACTACCTGCTGCAAATTTATTTATACCCTACACCACTCACTAAATGCATAGATCAGTTTTGGTAAGCAGCTGTTACTTTTTCAATTACAGGATAAGTAAATTTAAAAATGAAAATTTTATGTTGAACAATACTGGCCTATTTCACAAGCTGTCTACAATATACTCCTCTAATCTTCCTTCCCAAAGTGAGTGATACCATCATCTGTCAAGGATTAGCACAGATTAGGTGTTAGTCATAGCTGATATCTGATTACATTGCTCCGTCCTGAATGGAATTACGAATAAACGCTTATTACAACAGGATGTTCAGATGCAAAATCTAAGTGGGGAAGTAGACCTCATAAACTGTTTTGGAATAACAAAAATGAAGTGTGCGTGTTTCTTTACCCAGGCCCCAGGCTGCAGCGGCTGCCATGCGTGCCATCTTGGCCTGTGTCTCCTCACTAACCAGAGTCCATTCCTCACAACACTGCTGGTGTAGCTGACCCCTGAGAGAGAGAGAGAGAGGAATAGACAGAGAGGCAGAGACACCATTAGGTTCGGGGGGGGGGGGGGGGGGACACAAGACAGACAGGGAAGGTCAAGCGTTCATCTGTGTCTTAGCAATAGTCTTTCACCATAAAGTCAAGGACTTTCACTGATTTGTGCTAATACGGCTGTGATAGACCAGAAAACTCCATGACATCATGTCACAACCAGGAGGCATGAAGCTGTGAAACAAAGAGGCCTTCTGAGGCCTGAGCTTGATATGGGCTTTTCCAGAGCGCCGTCTGAAGAATTTTTAAAAGTCATGGAAGACTGTGTTTGTCTCACTGCACAGAGAGGGCCCCAAGACTAGCAGCATGTGGGTCGGTACTCAGACGGCTTTTAGGGGTGAGAGTGAATTAATTGCTTTCCCAGCTGACTGGAGGACTTGTTATATGAGCTATAACAACATTAGGAGTCTGTCTAACACGCAGACAGACAGACAGACACACACACATATACAGGGAGAACAGAGGAGCTAGGATACCATCTTGTGAAACAAAATCACTCATGAGAATGAAATCTTGCTGCAATAGCGTAATAAGTTGTCCTTTTGCCTCTGTGGCCAAATGAAAAAAATGTGTAAAAAAGACATTTATGGACTTAATCATCCCTAGCAATGCAGACCTCTACACTTAGAATATGGCTTATATTTATGGCCACCTTGTAATGTATGTTATTTTTGAATTAATGTGGTTTTGAATTACAGCCTACAAGAAGAAACTGTATTTTTAAGCCATACATGAAATATATAGCAGTAAAGGTTCTCCACCATCCGAAAAAAGACGCTTGCAGTGATTAATTTTCTACAACAGCAGCCATATGACAAAATGTGCCATGGTCTAATAAGACTAAGGTAGAACATTCTGGGCATAATATTTTGGGCACAAAAACAAGACAGCTTATCACACAAAGAACACCATACCCATGGTGAAACATGGTGGCAGCATCATGCTACGGGGTTTGCTTCTCTTCAGCTAGAATCATGGATAGCTCCAAATACTCAAAATTTATTTTGGAACAAGATCTACAGGGCTCTGTTAGACAGCTGAAGAAAAATTAACTTTCCAGCATGATGACAACGCAAAGCAAAAATCCAAGTTAACAATGGCTTCAATAACAATCAAGAAGATCTTTTGGAATGGCCCTGTCAGAGCCCAGATATAACCCTACTGAAAACATGTGGAATGACATGAAAGGGGCTGTGCATGGGAGATCCCTTCACAATTAGACAGATCTGGAGCATTTTTGCAAGGAAGAGCGGAATACAAATGCCAAATCACAATGCATCAATTTGGTAGACTCTTACCCAAAAAGACTGAATTCTGTACTGCAACCAAAAGATGCTTTAACAAAGTATTAGTTACGGTCTGTGCACACTTACGCAACCAGATTAGTGTAAGCTTTTTTTCTTTTTACCCTAAATGTTTCTATTTGCTTTTCACTTGAATTTTGTTGACTGCTATATCACATTAAATATCTAAAAAGAGCTGACATGATTTATCTTTTTTTAACCATCCCAAAACTTACCATTTTAACAGGGGTGTGTAGACTTTTTATATCCAGTGTAAATTATAACGGGAACTACCTTGTTTCAGGGATAATCCACAATATTAAACGCAACTATAAATAGATAAAAAGTACATCTCCCTCTTTAATAAATAAAAAAGGTAAATGTTGGCAAATTTTTGTGGTATAAGAGAAATAGTTTAAAAAAAAAAAAAAAAACAAACACAAAAAAAATACACCTTTTAGAAATGCTGTTATTGGAAAATGGTCAACCTTGGGGTGGAAACTCTGATCATGTCTGTGATTATTTTCTTATAACAGCATGCCCCGTGGTGTTTTATTCCTTTTTACATTATTTTCAAATTGGACTTATCATTTCCTCAGGTATTTGGCTTGTGATGTGTACTTTTCCTATAAGCCTCATACTTATCTGTACTCACTCAGCATAAAACCCCAAGGCAGGTTACTGAAAACAGCCACTGCGCAAAAGAAAAGCGCGTCCAAGCTTATGACTCGACCGTACACAGTGTCCTGCTACCACTCCCAGCAAACGTGCACTGTTCCTGTTAAAGGAAATGCTCTGCATTTTCCTTTCTCCTTGCCCAGTGGCTCTGTCAGATTCCATCAGCAATATTAAGGACTCGGTAAGCACAGACAAAGAGTGTCCAGTCAAAACTCGGGTTCACACCATTCTCCTGGGAATATTAGATTCACGTTTCTATTTATCTGACGCCATTTCTAATAACGGCAATCAAACATGATTTGACCAAACTCAAATGAAGGGGAACCATGAAAGACTTTTTAAACAAGAAGGATTAAAGGGGGAAAAGTGTTGTATTATTTCCCCAAATGTACTTTTAAAACCAAGAAACTCATTGTGAGAAAATGTATAAACTGTTTTTTCATCAAAATCACCATTCTCCACCATGCACTCACCATTCTCCCAGTGCCTCTAAACAGCGCATACGGCCCAGAATTAGCTCCGGGTCCCCTTTATTCATGTCGATCTTCTTATCATAGGCTACCAGAGCATCTTCCCACTCATGTAGTTTCTCGTACCAGGTGGCCTGAATCTCCTAAAAAGAGGAAAAATGCAAGAGGTACGTAGAAAAAAAAGACAAACATTTTTGACTAAATTTCCAACACTTCTTTCTACGGTTCACCAATTTATTAAAAGAACTATAGCATTCAGTGAATAAATGAAGTAATTTATTTAAGAATACTCCAGTTTTCTACCAGATTTTAAGGAGAAACAATCTGAATTGCATGGCATAATGAATGGGATTTTTTTGGGGGGAGATGGGTTAAAATTTTCAGTGCAGGTAGTATAAAGATTACATAGTGGTCCTGTCTCATTTCAAGCCCTCTACAGCAATTTAGTGCAGCAGACGTGTCAACATATAAATCAACCTAAAGCCTGATGTTCTCTTGTTATTTTCTCAAAGGAGAGCAGATGAACTCTCACTGGGAGGTCTTCAGTTTGAACGCATCAAGCCTGCCGTTTTGGTTTTGTCATGGTGTCAATAGGGCAATCCAGGCTAAATAAACACACACATACACAAAAAACAGTTAAAAGAAAAAAAAAAAAAAAGGCATTCTATTTTTCGTGATCTATTTTATGATTTAGGAAAAAGAATCGATGTTAAAGAAAACTTTTTATTAATTAATGGTAAGTAATACCAAGTAACAGACCACATTTCTGATAAAAACGTGATTGAGGCTGTCTGGTATTTTACTCTAGCAGATACAGGAGAACTGTAGCGAGATCTCCACTTACCAGCCAATTTCCTTAAAAAATACATAAGAATTTATGCAGCTTTAAACTCGAAGGCAAATTATTAGAGATGCACCGATGTATGAGCCGATAAAGGCTATGTTTCACGCTATGGGCCATCGGCCGATAGTTTAAAAAGTTTGTTTGGGTCGGATTATATCCTGTCAATCAAAAGAGGGCGGGAAAACACATCGATTTCGTGCTGTGAGTAAAGATGATGTCTCTTGTGTGGAATGACGACAAAACTGCAGTTTGTAATTTCTGTAATCTCTGCACTGCTAATATTTTACACCGCAGCAGTGAAGCGGGAGTTTCACCGTCGAGTCTAAATTTTTTTTGCTGCGCTGCTCGTGCTGAATTAAATCGCCAGTACACCGCTGAAAGATTTAAATGAAGATAAGTTGACAAAAAAGTACATATTGCACTGAAAAAAATATTTGTAAAGTAGTATATTTCATATCCAGTTCATGTTAACCTATAAAAAAGTTGATATTATATATTACCAGTTTGATGTCAGTGATGAAATAGAAATGCTTTTGTTTGTGGGGAGTGAATGTAAAGCCTAACAGGAGGTTTTTTAGAATTCAGTCAATTAATTCTGTTATGAATGAATAACATTCAATAAGTTAAGAAATCTTACTTTAATCTTCAGAATTGAGTTCATGTGTTAATGTTAATTAGAGTAATGTGTTTTCTGTTTATGAGACCAGTTACTGTGAAACAACTTGTTGAAATGGAGAGAATAAAGTTTTTATTTGCATTTTTTTTTTTCAGAATTATGGAATTAATTATGATCAATTTAAAAGAAGTCATAAAAGGCAGAACTATCGGTAGGTACTTATCTACTATAAGGTAGATACTCGTGTAAAAGAACGGTGCTTTTTTTCAAGGAACTTAATTCAGCACATTAGTGTTGCATGTAAATGGTCTGATTCTATAACATTCGATAATCACTGGCCCCTTTTTTGTACACGTTTAACTGTGGAACTTCTGGCACTAATGCTCAGACAACAACTTGTTTCCAGAGTCCTAAGTGGTCAGAGAGCTATGCAGTTCTAACACATCACTTCAGAGCAAAAAAAATGATTTGAATTATTTAGTTATATTTGTTTAATTTTACTTATAAAGTCCTTTGAATTCATAATAAATAGGATGTTGTCAATTAATACAACGCTCTAAATTAAGGGTGTTCAGTGACTTATCTAAAGTATCACTACACTTTACCTGGTATTGGTATCGAAGTAAAACTGATCATATCGTGACCTACAGGTCAGCCTATACAACTTCAGCACTTTCTACTTTAATATTGCATTCTCAGACTCTCAGGAGAACAGCCTGATGTGAAATGCTAGTTACAAGCAACTTGCTTCAGTCTGAATATTGTAGAGAACACTCCAGAAGAAAAGTAAACATTTGGCACGATGGGGTCTCCAGCTAACCGTTCATCATGCACCGCCCCATGAAAATGTCCTCTTCAATATTTTACAGAAAGACACATCTGAGGCATGTAAATCAAAGTCTAGTTTAGCGGTCACATTCTCCAAGCCAATCCCATTACCCTCCATTCCTGCTCTTTACCAGACTGTTACCTGTAAGAAAAATAACAAAGATGGACTGCACTGTCAAGAACTAATGAGAAAAAGAGATTCTCTGTAAGAAAGAAAAAAAAAAGCAAAAGAGAAACCAATCTTCTTAAAACACGTTCTGCCGAATCAATATGCTCAATAAAGATCAAATCTTCTCTGATAACAATTCTTGTTTCACACTATTGTCGTCTGATGTCCTTACACATGCCACATTCTATGCACATTTAATCATGGCTCCTGTGCCTCAAAGAATGCAAGTCTGTCTTGCAGTCAGCTGTTTGGACCAGTTCTTACTTTGTTGCCGTCAAATAAGACACATGAAGCAGTGTGCAGAGCCGCGCAATTGTACCTTGGAACAATTAAGTACAATCAAGTCTAACAAAAAGAGCCTGTCCACTGGGTTATGCAACAGATGGGGAAAAGCATCTGCAGTCTTCCTAGGAACATCCTTGTTTATTGATGTAATTTCTTATCTGGACCGTGGCCCTATAGTCAGCATGAGATACTTAAGACAGGATTTAGGTGTGAGTGCTCTGGCTCCAGGGTTAAAGTTGAAGAATCGTATGAAGGAATTAAATAAATCCTAGTAATTATCTACTTCTGCTCACAGTAGTAATACTGGTTATGACTATAGCCAATTTAATCAGACTTGGGTTGAAATGTTTTGCTCCACTGTTTATGCACATGATGAATATTGGCTTAAAACTAAAATTGGCTTCACTAGGAGAATATTTTTCAGTG
Organism: Ictalurus furcatus; assembly: GCF_023375685.1. Taxonomy (NCBI): domain Eukaryota; kingdom Metazoa; phylum Chordata; class Actinopteri; order Siluriformes; family Ictaluridae; genus Ictalurus; species Ictalurus furcatus. The sequence goes on from NC_071259.1 coordinate 7,809,119, forward strand.
TTCATATACAATTTGGTGTACAATTTTCACTCTCAGTTACTGAGGAAAGCCACTGATTAGACTAAGGCTGTTTCTCTATATGCGTTTACATGCGATCTTGCGTCTTTGTGAATTCGTTCTACGAATTGGAATTGAACTACGAAGTTCAATTCCAATACTCAAGAATGCAAGTACCAGGGAAGCATGAAAATCCCCGGATGTGTTCTTGAGGCATCGGATGCAGATCTGAGTGCACCGAATCCGCTTGAAGTCCCAGAAGTCAGTGTGGCAAAACAATAGCGGATGACGGAAGCCTGACCTATACCTGCAGTTTTTTACATCTTTTTTAACGACAATAATCTAAATAAATCAAAATATGCATCTAAAAAAAGAATGATTTTGAAATATTATTTAGATTGGGATATATATGAGGTTGTTGAAAAGTCAACTTTATCTCTCAGAAGTATTTTAATGAAACTTCGCTGGCTTCCATCCTGACGCAACGGTACACTCGTTCGCTTGGTTTTAAGTTAAACGTGAGGTTGCGGCTGCAAACAGCGACCTTACTACGTTAAAACGTGCTTAATTAACTTTTGGTTAATCAGTAAATCTATTAACGAGCTGAAACATATTACTTAAGGAGCACAGAAGAGATGAGGACACTGTCCCACTAACAGAAATGTGCTGGGACGGTCCATTGCGCAACAGGACGCTCACAGCACGTCTCAATTCTCGCAAAGATGCGTTCTGTGTCCTCCTGTCCTTCCGAGTTCGTTCTTTCAAGGTAGCCTAGCAAGACCGCTCTTTGCGTTCTTAGAATTGAGAAACAGCCCAAGTGTTGTAAAATTAGGGAATGAGACTGGTGAAAAATATATGGGTGTAAAAAATGGGGGAAAAAGCTGCTCACCAATTCACCAAAATGTTTCATGGCATACTCCAAGACCCCTGATGCGGCCTCTGGCTGCTGCAACTTATTGTTGATACTGTAAAAAGACAGAGAGAAGTACTTTAGCACAGGGTAACTCAAGTCTGGGAACATGTTCGAAAAGTCTCTGAAGAGGTGCTTTGTGTGAAGGACGGTAGCTGAGGTCACCTATACACAACAATTAAAACACACGGTATGGTAGATATGCGTTCCAGACAGCGCTTCTAATGTATGAATGATGGCGTCAGATGCTAAGGCTGGCGGCAAAAAAGGATACCGTACAGTGAAGGATTATTTCAGGGAACTCCAGTCCTGTAGATTCCGGAAACTGTGGTTATGCATGCATTACAGTAGCACTGAGTGGGAGTGACTGACTAATTATACCAATATGCACAATTCAAGTTTGTTATTAATAATATGCACAAGCACAAAACTGGGAAGGACATTCGAAAACGTTGTTAAACCACCTTAAATACCAATGCACAGTGCTCTTTTAAAGATGTCTGGCCATCTATCTTTGTAATGGACTTCTATACACTAAGCCATGTTTCCATTTGTCACTTGTCAAGTTGGACACAACGTTAACCTCTATTGGAACTAATCATTTTCTCTTCAGTCTTCTTGTACGAGATATGACAATGTGAAAATAGTGCCTGCCAGGTTTATTGAATAAAGGAACCATCGTCTATTTTTCTGTCATGTCCGTGATCCTTCTAATGCCTATTTGAAGTCTTTCCATCTGGAACTACTCATGTGTAATGTAAGTCTGCACTTTTCCTCAGTTGCAAACACCATACTTGGCAGCACTTCTGTAAAATAGTAGCATTTAACAAATCTGAAGTTTATATCAGAACACAGGCAGTGAGTTCAAACCTTTGGACTGGCTGAAAACTTGAGAAAGAGCCCTAAACTTCAATTGCTCAGCTCTGTGCTTGGAAAAGGATTTTGCTTCACCTGTAGGTCACGTTGGACAAAAGTGTCGTCCAAATGAATCAATTTAAAACGTAAACGAACAAGAGGTGAGACATTTGACAGCAGCAGGCAAATTACAAAAATGGAAAAGCCTCATGTGACCTGGAGAGGCCAAGACGATTAAGAGGTTTCTAGGGTTAGTAGACATTATTACACATTATCTGATAATATCTAAATGTGCAAAATGTACATAATATGAAAATGTATCACAAGAAAAGTCTCATCATATCAACAATTACACGGATTTTAAAATGTGTTTATGTAGAGCATCTTACAAGTCTGCCATACGTGTAATGCAAACACATTAATAGAAATCATATGCAACTGTCTGAGTTGCGCTCAGACTAATCAGAATCGAGCATTTAACAGTGCCACTGAACAATAATGAATACCATTGCACTTACAATTTTAAAAAGTCAAATACATGATACACATCTGATTATTTCTCAACTGTCGATGGCTAAAGCGGCGGTCACACTAGACTTTCAGCGTGCAAAATTTCCACTGCCTTCCTTTCATACGCATGCGAATGCTGGAGACTGGAAACGCAAGCTTCATGTGAAGAAATTTCGCATTTCGCTGTGTTCCAAATTCCAAGTTTGGTCAAGTCTGACCTGCGAATTTGTATTACGGGATGACCTTGGACTAATAGAAGATTGACATGTCACGGCGTGACCACTTCAGAAAGATTATAGCGGTGTCGCACCATCCCGCTTTATACAACTCATCTTTAAATTAATATAAAATCAGCATCAAAAGAGAAGTTGCCTGGATTGTGGTGCCTCTGCATACAGGAACAGATTTTAACACTGGCATGTGATGTCATCTCTGGTTGCCGCCCATATTCACACCGGTCTCCAAAGGAATTTTGCATGCTGAAAGTCTAGTGTGACCGCTGCTTAAGGCTTTTAAATGAAAAACAATTGCCTGTTCTTTTTCCAATTTTCAGCTGTCAACTTTCGGTCAAGCTGTTCCCACTGAACCCGATACAGTCTTCTACCATTGTAGCTCATCATGGTTCAATGTGTTTTGCACTTTGTGATGCATTTCTCCTTACCACCAGTCTAGCCATTCTCCTCTAATGTCTATCGTGAAGAAGGCATTTCAGCCATTTGATGTATTCGTTTTTCCACATCATTTGATCTAAACTCTAGATACAGTTATATGTGAAAATCCAAGGAGATCAGCAGTTTTTGAAATACCCAAACAAACCTGACTGGCAAAGTAACTGAGATCACATTATTTACCCCGGTCTGATGATTTAATGTGAACATTAACTGAAGCTCTTGACCTGCATCAGCTTGATTTTATGCATTGCCCTGCTGCCAAACGACTGGCTGATTGGGTAATTGCATGAACGTGCAGGTATATTAGAATACATTAGTGTTAGAAAAGCATTCATCATAATCTACTTCATAGTTTGGGAAAGTAAAAATAGAAACTCAATAAAGTAAGAACAGACCAACTCTTGGTCAGAAAGTCTGTAAGTTTTATTATAAATCAAGTTCAACCAGGCACTGCTGCTGTAAAAGTCCTAAACAAAGAGCTAGTGTGCTGCTTCAGCAAATATTCCTTCCCCAGTGACATAGGCCCTCTGCGTTTAGAAAGGATTCGGTTACTATTTCTCACATATTCCTGCAATAAAACCTAATTATGATATACCAATGAGGTGCACATGGCCGGTGCAGTGATCTATGCAGCAAACCTGCATGGGCTATTGCGTCTCTCATTCTTGGAACACAGTAAATGGTGCCTCCTTCCTGCTTTTGACCTCAGGGCAACACCGGTGATGTGCTTCCAGTGAACCATCTTTGCAGTAGTCATACAGATAGGCATGCAACTTTGAATGGGGAAAGTAAATATAATAGAGAGATAAAATAACTGGACATGAGAAGAAGTAATTAGCACAATTAGTTTTCTTTGCCTGTTTGCAGTTTTTTAAACCTTGTGTGTATCTTCTTGCGTTTAACAGTCCCTGCATTCTTTTTAAAATACTTCAAACATTGTTTATTTGAGCAAAATTTGGTGGAGACTGTTAATTATTTAAATTGGTGAACCAATATCGGTGTTCTAACTGCTGTATGTCTTTGTCATACAAGCAAATATGTATATTCCATTATGAATGAACAGACAAAATTATGACACATCATTAATTTAGGATCCAATGCAGGCTTGAACAGAGATAATACCAAGAAAACGACTGACTAACCATGGTGGTAAGCTACCTAATGATTCTGTTGCCTTAAGTCATCTTTTTCCTTGTGGCCCACAATACAAGATGCAGTTTGAATACTTTCTGCAGTTAGATCACCTAACATTAATATAATAGCTAGTACTGCAACATTTTCAGGAACCCCTAAAGGGTCACATATACAAGTAGGGACAACCCCACACATTTCGGATGAAGATTTCATGTCTCATAGATAAGGAATTCATGGGCAGCATTAAATTAGACTTCCCACTATTGATTTCCCATGACTAACATTTCCTTCCAATTCCCAAAAGAAGAATCAAATAAATCATGACTGCAATAGACGCAATTAGACTAAAGCCAATAAGAAAGGACCTAGTTTAAACACTAATAGCCTTTAAAGTCAATGCTAGCATATGTAAAAATTTAACCATTTCAATAATCTAATGGCTAAACAGTTACAATTGACTAAGTGAAGACAGACAGGGATGGAAAATACCCTGCTGAGAATAGCCCCAGGAGTTGTGTTGCAGTTCAGTGCTGGACGCTGACTCTCTGTGCCTTTTTGACTCTGCAGAAAGATTTGTTGCTTACATCAGCTTGGCAAGCAATCGTGGTTACCCTTGGAGACAACTTGATCAAATATGCTAAGTAAACGCCCATGCAGGTAAGCTGATTTCCATTAGCACCGATGTTCTTAAATCTCCATCAAGTGCAAACAAAACTGGTATCTCCCAGAATCTCAAAGCACTTTGTGGAATTCATACCATGAACAACTGAGGCTGTTCTGAGGGCAAAGAAGGGTCCTACCCGGTATCAGTATGGTGTGCATAATACACTGGCTGGTAAGTGTGTTTTGAAATACTAAAGAAAAGCCAATTCAACAAGGAGGTGAAAATGCAACCATATGTTCACAATGGGATAAGGTTAGGCAAGCTATTCCATGTGCCACCAAAACCTTATTATCCAGCAGATGGAATATATGACTCACCAGTCCTTCGTTCCCATCTCAATGCGAATTATACAGACACAAATTCCGTTATATTGTTTTCATTATTATTTTTTTTGTAATTATCTTCTCTTTGTGACAAGATTTTTCTACAGAAGATGGATTAGTCCAGACAGACCCAGTAAGGTGGAGTAAGGCTTAGTGAATCATGAAAGAGAACAGATGTGATTTGCAACACAACATTCCTGACATTATAATTCCCCGTTATATTTCTATCATTCGTTTGTTGACTTTCACAGTGATTCATTTTTGGTTCAATAAGATGGAACATAAAAATTGTTTTACCCGCAAAGACCCAAGTGTGCATTCTGAGACCCACAGGACTGCAGGTGTACATATAATCTGACCTCGTGGTCAGGAGATGGTCACCTGGATGTTTCATTCTTTCAAAATGACTGTTCTCATGTTTCCAATCTGCCTGTGAAAGTAAGGACAGATTGGCTGTTTGGCAATCCAAAGGACTACTGGTTCCCATTTCATCCTGTGACCAGGTTAAAACAACTACAACTTATATTTTGTAAAAGTTCTCATGCTAGGAATCGTGAAAAAACTGGAAACAGTGCCCGATTGCAATCAATGACATTCCAAAATGGAACTGTAGCTTAAGATCAAGGAATAGATACCTGTTAAAGTATGCGTTCTTGGATTAGTGCACGGACAAATGTTTCCATGTCCTAAACTGGTCCCATGAACATGACAATGAGTTCAGTGGCCTCCCCAGTCACCAGATCTGAATCCAATATTTTATCAATTTAGTCTACAGGGTAGTCATAGTCATTTTTAGTCCCTAAAACCTAGTGTTTTATTAATATAACATCTCTTCACTGCTTATAAGAAAAGAGGGGCATGCTGAAACCAATTCAGCATTAGATCTGATACTCATGGTTAATATAGACTAGAGCAGTCCAAAATATCACTGTCAACCACAGAGTCCTTAACCAGCAAAATCTGCTACCTATTAGGTGGGAATTTGACAGGGTCTAGATTACTCCTTGTGCTCATTATGTTAAAGGACACCTCAAATGTTTACGAGCTGATTAAAATGTCATGGGACGATCAAGCCTCTATTTTGTAGCCCTAAAGGAACAGGTTGGGAAGTTATTTTTACTGAAATACTTCCTGTGCAATACATTGAGGTTCCCTGGGTAATAGTTTAGCATTTCCTCACTGGTTTTAGGGATGGAACAAGTTTGCCACACAAGTCCTGAAAAGTGAAGCCATAATGTTTTGATCACCCCAGGTGGCTGGATGCTGCCGAGGTCATAAACCCTGCCCTCTCCATGTAATCACATCTAATGGGACATGAGACAAACTAAACAATCAAATTATATAAAAAAAAATCATTGAAGGTAGTTTTTATCACGCTGATGTAAGGGTGTGACATCATGATCGATAGCTGTGATTGACTTCTCTGAGCGAAGTAGTCAGTGAGGCACCAAAGGACTTTTTTCAGGATCTTTGGGAGGAGATTGTAGCTTTAACTTTAATTTCTACATTTCCATAACCGTTTATTTCATGCTGACATAATGAGTTGAAAAATTTCAGGGGCGTATGCTTACGACTGATTCTGCGGGAGTGTGGATGGGGCTTTGATACCGTGGCTCAACTTCACGCTCACTACTGCACAGACTCGGGTGTCAGCGCAATATTGGGACAATGGCGGCTTCACTTTTCTACAGTGGAAGAGAGTGAAGGTGTGTCGTCCATCTTTTTATTTATTTATTTATTTTTTACACAGTCTATGGGATGGAATGGTAAAAAGTAGTTGACTTTTATGCTTGTGCTTCACATTAATGAGTGCTGCATTCATACTGTGGGATGTACTAATCAACGGTTAATAAAGCTTACATTACCTTGGCAGACCCAAAATCATAGAGCTGAATATCTGTATCAATAAAAAGTATTGTGCTCTGCTAATGCTGTAGGATTAACTTCTTATATCTACTTCATCTATAGATAAATCAGTTGTGAAGAATCAGGGTGCTGAAGAGAATTGGTACACAACATAAAGCCTGTTAAAGTGCACTGATAAAGCGAAATAAAATAATAAAACTTCATATACATACAAATGTTCAGTTCTATGATTTTTGAGTTTTTGTGGGTGTGTTTATGTTCTTGAAAAGACTCTTAGCTATCAAACTAACCTTCCTAAAATGTATTTCATATGGCTATAATATGGTAGTAGTATTTCTCGACCATAATAGTCAAGAGCTTAATTTTTACAATAATTAACCATTGATGAATCAGACACTATCCGAGTAAGACACACAGTCTAATTGTCAAATAAGTGAGATTAAGAAATGTGTGAATAAAGTAGGAAATAGACCAAATGTATGCTAGAATAGATCAAATAATAAAGGGCAATTTCCTCCTTTTTAAAAATAAAAAGGGAGCAGTAAACAATAAACTTTATGAAATACTATATATATATATATATATATATATATATATATATATATATATATATATATATATATATACACACACCACTCTATTATCAATATTTGTATTCAGCTATATTTTTGAATTTTGGGGTTTTTTTTAGATAGCCTATTAACATCATTTTGGTGATTCCATATGTGAAAGACCAACTGTTTGTTAAAAAAAAAAAAAAAAAGATGATGATGATGATGAGAATTCACTGAGGTGGGCTTTGGGATAAGTTGCCTGAATAGTCTCAAACAGAAAAAAAAAAATGTATATGAGTGCAAATTGGACAGAAAAAGAAATCATCACGTTGCCTCATCAAAGAAATACAATATGTGATCATTATAGCTCAAATAAACTTTTCATCAGTTATCATATCACATGAGGCTAAAAGTAGCAACTAGACAGTAGTTTCACTTACTATGAAATATATATATATATATATATATATATATATATATATATATATATATATATATATATATATATAAAAACCCTTCTTACATACCTCAGGAATGGGTGGCTAGTTATGATTCATTAAATAGAGACTACAGTTATATACACTAGCCTATATGACCCCAAGCATTAACTCACAGGAAGACCAGCTGTGAAAACAGTTGCTGCTGAGACTAAATTCAAATTCAAACTGTGAAAGAACCGAAACTCATATCTGTGTTAATTTCAATTTACTATATGAAAACTGCTCAGTGTCAAACTAACACTGTTAATAGCATATCAAAACGCAATACAGCATTCAACCAGAATTAACATCAGCGCAGATGAGCTACTGAGAAATCATCATTACGATTCTTACTTGTATTAAAAATAAAAAGCCTTTCTGAAATTATGAGCAGAGGTGCAGTGATGGTCTGATGGTAGGAAAGATGAAAAACTTTCATCCACTTTTCTAAATGGAGGCTCGTGTGGGCTCCTCTGCTTGTGTGGGCAAGAATGTCGATGGATTGATTTGTATTAATATGTACATTTTATTATGACATCACACCACCGGAGAACCCCGTCTTATTAAAGGAAGCTAATGAAATTCTACTTATATGTTTGACACAATGAATCGCTAGCTGGGACTAACAACATGTAAAGCACATGCATTTATATAAAAATGAGTCAAGATAAATCACTGAAATGATAAATTATTTAAGAATTTAAAAACCTCCTAAAATTGTTATTCGTTAAGAACATAAAAAGGGAACACTATAGAAATTTTGGTTGGGGCAGCTCTGCGCATATTAACCGAATTTGTGAGACTAACAGCCATCTGTGTTTATGTTCTCTAAACCCATTTGTATTACAGATTATTCGTACAAAGAAACTTTTCCTAAACAACGGAAAATGCATAATCTATTTGTCCTTTTCTTAAGTCGGTGGCTATGTATTACATCTAAATTCTGAAAGAACCTTTCATGAAGTTGTTATACCGTATTGTACAACATGGGTTTACCAAAGGACAGGAACTAAAAACTACCCACAATGGAGTTGAAACATGTTGAGCCACAAAACAATACAATGCAAACTAGACTGTTCCTTAGGTAATCAAGCTCCATCAAAAGAAAAGCAAACAAACACAGATTTTTTATATTCAACAGGCTAAATACATGGATATTTCGCAGAAATCCCTCCATTCCACTGAGAATGCTGTCACACACTATTCAGGAAACCGCAACAGAATAAACAGAGAAAGAAATGGCTTTAGAAAGATTTGTCTGTTTTTCTCCTCATATCCAATGCTATGTACATTCACTGGATGACCAACAATCTGGTCCTGACTGGTGTCCATCCCACATAATCAGTACCACATGGCCCCTCTGTTTAGATAAAAGAGCTGTGCATGTCCATCACATCTTTAACAATGCTTTTGAAAATACATTCTTGAACCAAATTATTCATACCTAGTACCTAATATTTAGTTTCTTTCTTTTCCTCAATGAAACTACATTGGAAAAAGACCAGGTGATGTTCTTCTAATCTTCATCTGTCCAGTTTCGGTGAGCCTGTACCCAGTGTACCCCCAGATTCCTGTTCTTGGTTGACAGGAGTGGAAACTGATGTGGTCTTCTGCTGTTGTAACCCATTTGCCGTCAACATGTGACACATTCTGAGATGCTTTTCTGCTCACCAACAGTTGTAAAGAGTGTTCATTTTAGTTTCTCTAGCCTTCCTGTCAGCTCAAACCTGTGTAACCATTCTCCTCTTACCTCTCTCATCAAAAAGCCGTTGTTGCCTACAAACTACTGCTCACTGGATGTTTTTTGTACCATTCTAAACTCTAGAGACAGGGGTACAGGTGTACCTATTAGAGTGGCCAGTGAGTGTAAAAACTATATGCCAACAGCATTTAGTCAGATTTCTGTTGTCCTTTTGAATGTCACTTATGCAAGAAACGAAGGAGATTGACTGAATTGTCTGCAGCTCAAGGACATTCCAAACCCAATTTTCAACACATTGTGCACTACATCCTTTGGCTCTTCTAGTTCTTGTCCTTTCATTTTATTATCTACAACAATTTAGGAGTGCAAAACGCATGACCATGTCATGTCTTCTGAAATGTACAACCGTATTAGATAAAGATGGCCTGATTGTGTTTTATGCATTGAAATACATGATCACAATCCTTACATACAGACACTTCATGTAAAGGGTGACATCATTCAGTATCTTTACCAATTTAGTCTGAAAAATCACCACAAAATACAGATCTGTCCAGGGTGTCATAACATTGCCGTCCCTGTTTACAGTGCAAACACACGGCTCCCAAGTGACTAAAGTTCCCTGTGGTTGAAAGAAAATCCAACTTGTCTTTAAGCCAGATGGAGACCACACAGCCAAATTGTAGGCCTTTTCAACATTGCCTATTACTAAATGCCAGGCTAGATTTGGCACCATGGCTATTAAACAACCCAATGATCTGCTGGAAGTTTTAAAAAAAAAAAAAAAAAAAAAAAAAAAAGCTGCATCTGACCGAATATCTACCGAGTGCCACACAGAATGACTATTGGTGTCATATTTTGGAGAGGTTGGTTCTCATTTTAAAACAATTTTTTATCTGCAATTCCACCATATGTGCAAAGTTTACAAACAAATAAACAAAAAAAAATGACTGACAGACACAAGGTCAGCCTGCAACGGAATAAATGAAAACACACCCCAGACGTTCCATGAACTCACGAAACACATTTTTACTGCATTCTTTCCTGGCATCAGATAAAAGAGTGCACACTTTCCATTAGCAACCTCGGGCAAAAAGATATATAAATATTACATAAGCCCAACAGTGGGAGAAGGACACAAATACTTTGACATTCATTTTCTTTCCCCATAACTGAACTCATGAATGGTCTGAATGGGGAGTGTCAGTTCACACTTATACAGTGCTCTGGTTTCAGAATATTTTGATTCCATGAGTTTTACTGCATTTTTTTTTTTTAAATAGGAGACATCTGGCATGAGCTTTTTCTAACATGAAACAGTTGTGAACACAAACGCCACAGGGAGAAAAGTTATTATACAATCAGGTTTTCTAAGGAAATAAAAGGATCATTTTGCGAATAAGTGTGCAACTAGTTGAGGACCTTAATATATTAGTGTACTTTGCCATTATTAAATTCTTAGTGCTCTTATTTTAGCAAGCTTTCACAGGAACACACTCAGGGACTCACCATTAGCCATTCAGGGTTTTTAAACTGCAGCCTAGAAAATGTAAGCTTAAGTATTATATACACCATTTCCTTAAGGTGTTATTTTTCCCCACATGGCAAAAATATATTTAGTGATAAAATCTGTGTGGCCCAGAGAGCATGTCTGTTTTCCAGATTCTGTGTGTCTCCCTATATGCAACTAAGTATGCATGCCTCTGGTTGTAGACATCATCTGACTGATTTTACTCAAGAGATGACATATGAAGGTGTAAATGGCATGCAGCAACAGCTGTCATGTCTGACCGGTGCTAATGGTGCTCAGATGTTTTTATAAAGTTAATGAGGCACATAAATACTCACATTGATACTATAGTAAGAATTTAAAAAAACAAAACAAAGAGTTATTCTGTCCTGAAAAGATGCATGAATCAGAAACTGGGTTATACAACAATATAATGAAACAATGATAAAATAATAATTTGCTACATAATGAGGCTCAAAGATTAGAGTTAAGATACAATGAAACAAGATGCAAGTCAAAAAATTACAGTCGGAAAGATAGTCAATAAATGACATAAAAGATATGAGTGGCCAACATCTTGGGCAAGAAAACTGATGTAACTCTGGCATAACAATAATGTTTCCGAGCAGAATGGTTCTACACGATTACTCATGCTATGACGAGCAATGAGTCATGATATGACTATTTCTAAATGTAAAAAAAATGAAATTGAATGCAGAGAGCAGGAACCATGCTGTTGTGATGCTGTACAAAACGTGAGATGACTAAATCAACATTCTGACCAGATGGTTTGAATTAACATTATTGCCAGTATGGTGCAGCTATACAGATGCTAATCAGTTGTGGTTAGATTCAAAACCTTGACTAATCTAATCAAAAGGACTACAGTTAAAAAGAAACTGAAACCCTGGAGAAGCTCAATATAATCTCAACAAGCTCTCCTCAGTTCAGAAAAGCAACAGCTTAACTATGAGGCTACACAATATTGCCAGGCTCGTCAGCCTATAATGGAGATCCACCAAACATGCAGTAGAGCCTTGTGTCTGCCGCCTGTACTTGCAACCTTATTCTTTCAACCACTACACAACTCGCGATCATATTTGAGGATAAAGACGGCAGATAGTTTGACAGTGAAGGCCAAACAGAGAACCTGGTCTGAAAACTAAGCTTCTGTTTCACCACCACAGACAGTAGGTAACACTACTACCACTGACCTTGATTTGTCAAGTTCAAGCTCTCTTTTGTGATCACTCATGATTAAGATTCCAAGGTATTAAATTTCTACAACAGGGGCAAGTTCTCTCCCCTCACTATTTTCCATGAGAGAACCATGACCATGAATCTGAAGGTGCCCATTTTCATCCCAGACGCTTCAAGCTCGGTAGTGAAATGTTCAAGTGGTCCACTTCAAGAAGTCTGCTTCAGATGGTGCCAGTAGCATAACATCATCTGCAAAAAATATACATCTCTCCAACCTTGGCAGCATCTTGATAGCCTGTCCTTCAAAATGACAAACAGCCATGGAGACAAAACAAACTCTTGATGGAGTCCAACATCTACCTTAAATGGTTTCAACATAACACCAAGAATGCAGACAACTCTTACTGCATGTATATGTATATATATATATAAAACTATAACTAGAGAGAATGGATCACATCAAGTAACACGCAAATACCCAGGACTCCTTCATTATACCCACAAAAAAAATGTCGAAACACACCATCATAGTATACACATGTAGACCGTATTAGTATATTCCCATGGGTATATTCCACACACAAAGCTGTCCAAGATTAAAGATCTGGTCTGTCGTTAGACAGCCTGGGCGTACCTGCATTGTTCATAGTAAAACCTAGGTTCAGCTATCAGATGGAGTGTCCTCTCCAGAACCTTGGCATATACAGTTGTGCCCAAAAGTTTGCATACTTCTTGCAGAATCTGCTAAATCTTAATACTGTTAACAAAATAAGAGGGATCATAAAAATCCCATGTTGTTTTTTATTTAGTACTGTCCTGCATAAGCTATTTAACATAACAGACGCTTACCTATAGTCCACAAGACAAGATTATAGCTGAATTTATAAAAATTACCCAGTTCAAAAGTTTACATACGCTTGATTCTAAATACTGTGTGTTGTTACCTGGATGATCCACGACTGTTTTTTTATGTTTTGTGATAGTTGTTCATGAGTTCCTTGTTTGTCCTGAGCAGTTAAACTGCCCACTGTTCTTCAGAAAAATCCTCCAGCTCCTGCACAATCGGTGCTTTTCCAGCATCTTCTGCATATTTGATCCCTTTCCAACAGCGGCTATATGATGTTGAGATCCATCTTTACACACTGAGGACAACCGAGGGACTCGTACACAACTATTACAAAAGGTGCAAACATTCACTGATGCTCAAGAAGGCAACACGATACATTAAGAGCCAGGGGGATGTAAACTTTTGAACATGATGATCAGTGTAAATTGTTATATATATATATATTTTTTTCATTTAGTACTGCCCTTCAGACGCTGAATAAGATATTTACAGATTATGTCTTATGTCTCCCAGAAGACAAAATACTAACAATTTCTCCAATGTTCTCCTTCCATTCCTCAAAAATGACACCAGTAAAATACAATAGATGTGCATGGTCTCTTCTCCCCCTTCTGAGGTGTTAAATATTTTGCCACAACATGCTTGAGGCTACCCGAAGGTCTTTTTCCATGGCCTCTCTGCTTTACAACTGCTTTTGCTACAGCATTTCTGGCTCTCCTATATCTTTTAACTGAATCAGGAGACCCCTCCATAAGCATTACTCAAAATGGCTCCTCCAAAATGCGAGGTTCCCTTATCACTTTAGGAATTTAGGTTACCACAGATACTCCCTCTTGTTTCACAAGTGTCCAAAATTTGTGCAACCTTTTGTTAGAACAGAAGTGTTTATTATTAATAATCTAGCCTGAACAGAAATCTAACAGCATTTCACCACTGGGGTTCATATCCAGAAGGCCATTCCGCCCAATCACACCCCTCCAGGTATCTCCACCATTCCTAAGATAATCAATGTCCTCTAGTAGCACTATGGAGTGAATAAGAGGTGCCATGCCCTCTTGACGACCTGCTCCGCCCTCTCCAAGTAGGCTGAATACACCAAACTCAAAACCCCATAGAGGCAGCCCCATTGTCCACCGGGGAAAAAACTCCCACTGTGAAGCCTTCATCCTGGGAACAATGAGTATCCCCACACCTGACTGAGACCCATCACCTGTGGGAACCCTGGAGTAGAAAAGCGACCACCCTCGATTGGGACATTTGGTACCAGAGCCAGTCCTGTGTGTGGATCTAAGGCAGACTATATCTACTCCATAGCTTTTCATCTTACACACTAACTCAAGCTCTTTCTCCAATAGTGAAGTAAAAATCCACATTTCTAAAGCCAGTTTCCATTCTGTCTAAGATTGTCCATCATACGCCTGCCTCCTGACTGGCATTGCACCTGACCTCCACCCTTCGTCCTGCAGATGGTGAGCCCACAACTTGGCTCCATGTTGCCATTTTGAGCTGAACCCAACTGGATTTACATGGGTGGCCAGGTCACCAAGCACTCATCTGGCGACACCACCCCAGGCCTGGATCCCAGGGTGGACCCTGGTAACCCTAAATCACTGAAGGGTACACTTAGTCTTCTTTGTACCTTTCATGTTGGTCTTTAGGCTTCTCTTTCTATCCTCACATCTGTCTGCCAAGGGTGGCCCTACTAGCAGCATGGTGACAAAGCTCTGGTTCACCAAAGTACATATGCTCTCGATCCACCAGCATACTTACATAAGCATACTTATTACAATATGACATACAGAGCAAATAACTATGCCAGGGACTACATAAATACATGTCTGAAGCATGCCATGAACACAAGGGAAAAGTATTTTTTACCTGAAAAACCTCAAACGGCTACAAGACTGAAATGCACAATGGAAACACATTGTTTTATTCATCTAAAAATGTGTTTTATCAGATAATTGCACAATTACACGATTTAAGAAATTCCTAATAATTGAATTAATCTTAATTTAATTGATCTTAAATGATTTCCATATTCATTCTTGTCTCAGTTGAAAATATCAGTCAATACTGGTTTAAAAACTAAAAAGGTATAGCTTTATAGGTTGCACGTGAGAAACAAAGGAACCAAGCAAAGACAAAGACTGCATACAGATGGAGGACATTGAACATGGCAGCTTAGTCTTTCTGGACACCCATAATAAAACACTTTGGTTAGACCTCAGGGCGGGTGTTTCCTACCCCAGACACCTTAGCATTTATTTGCCCGCATGCACACACACGTCCGTGTTAAGCTATTCTGCTTCCCTCTTTGGACACTGTGATTTTCCTGCAAGTGCATTATTATCATTACTATTATTAGAGCATCTATCACCCTTAAGCAGTTTTCTGGAGCCGACTACCAAGCTCACATCTGTTTTCTTTTGTTGTGTGATACAGAACACTCGGAGGGTACAGAAGAAAGTGATGTCACTGGAATGTCCTGCACCTAGTTTTGCTTAATTCAGTCATAGCGCGCCATAATTCTGCCACACAGGATAGCACCCCAAGCGAAATACAATTGCCAGCTCTGGTTCTTAAGCAAAAATGTTTTCCACTTGTATTATTGCAGTGTACAGCTAAATCCAAGATTTATCATCATTTATCATATTAGAGGGTAAAGCAATTTGACACTAACAGTACTTTCCTAAGTGGAGGAATAAAATCAAGATGCACTTCAACTTGCAAGAGATAACTGCAGTAATAAAGAACTGTTTGTGAACAGTTACAGACTGAAGTGATTTCCAAGAGTTTCTCTTGAAAATAAAAGCTTGTTAAATAAAAGACAACTTTTAAAGCTTAAATGGGAATTCTTAAAAAAAAGGAATGCTTGAAGGGTGTCCTCTGAGAAAGAATTTTCATTGTGCACTCTTACATACCTATTCTGGGTGCTCAGAAGAAATATGACTGTGTTCAGGCAAAGAGCACACCTGATGAAAACTGAGCTGGAACCAGGGTGGAACCATGCACAGGAAGGAGGGGGTGGAGGACAGGGAGAGAGAATTGAATAAGAGACAGATAGTGTGCATGTGCGTGTGTGTGTGTGTGTGTGTGTGTGTGTGTGTGTGTGTGTGTGTGACCATGTGGCTGTAAGAGTGAGAGAGCGGTGAGAGGGCGGACAGGCTTCAAGCCCAGGGGGTGGTGTAGGTAGTGGTGGTGGTGGGGTGTCAGTGACTGTGAGCCTAACCAAAAGGGGAGGGCACAGATGTAAAGATATTTAAGATGTGGCCACAGCAGAACTTGAGTTAGAGGAGAGAGCAAAGGCCCTGCAAGAACAGCTGAGGCCAAAAAAAAAAAAAACAGAGCAAGAGAAAAAGACAGAAGAAGCAATCAGAGTTCAAACTCACATCTCCTAGACACTTGTTAGCCACACGGGAGAAACCATCAGGAACAACTTAAAAGTCTTCGCTACGAGAGACCAAAACCACTTTCTTAAGCTACGTCCATGAGAAGAGCTACAATGAGGACACCGGTCATCTCTGCTGCCCTTTTTCTTTTGCTGCTAGGCCTGACATGGGCTCAGAATCCCTTAAAGAAGCATGCGGTTTCACCAAAAGTGACAAAGACGCAGTGCTGCGATGATGTGCGAGCCTTGAAGGTGCAGGTGGCCAACCTCACCAGCCTGCTGGAGGAGCTGAGCAGGAAGCAGGACGCTGATCGGATCTCCCTGGTGAAGCAAGTGATGGAGCTAGAAAAACTAAACCAGCAACAGGAGGCCCGAGTAACTGAAGCTGAAAGCAAGTATTCAGAGATCAACAACCGCGTGGACATTATGCAGTTTCAAGCCATGCAGGGTGCCCCACAAACTACCTTAGGTAAGGAAAAACACTGGAGAAAATTCTTATTTTATACAAATGGCTTGTCAGCCATTCAATGAGTTCTTTTACTGCATGAACATGTCCTAGGGTTGCCCAGACCTTCCAGGGTCAGGGATCACATATGCAGGATGCATTTGCTACTGCTTGACCTCTTCAGTTAAATGGAGAAACATAATTCACCTCAAAAGTTTAGTCAAGGTGACTTAAAAAGTTGTACAAGATCAATTGAGACTATAAGGCTGAAAGGAAAAGAGAACGCTTATTAGGAAGCTTCACAGGTGAAAACAAACAAACAAACAAAAAAGGTTATATTACTACATAAAAGAAATTACAGGCCATTAGAAATAATACAGATACTATTTTCTGTATCCAAAACCATAAACATGTCTTGAGTTTGAACCATTGAAAAACAAACAAACAAAAAAAAATGTGCATTTATCATATTTTTCATATGTACAGTCTGGAACTCCTTTATAGTCTGATGTCCAATTATTAAGTCAAAGAATCACAAGTGACAAACAAGATTCACACCCACTAACCAAATCTGTAATTTAGAATTTTAGGATTTATAAGATTAAGATCTCTCAAGACTTTGAAACAAGGTAGCGATCATATTGTGCAAACACATTTGGGCGCTCAAATGCGACCAAGACACATCTCATAATCTGTGTCCATAACCTTTGACTCACAAGAATGCCAATAAAAATAACTGTCTGGTCCATCAAAAATGTGTCTCATAAATTATGCTTAGTCTCTACCACATCATTAATTTTCAAACCAGAGGCAGACTGTAAGCATAACTATGATGTAATCCTATATTATTCCCAGTTAATTGGCACCTAACTATATTTCTTCTCTCTCATTAGTTCTGTGAGCACAGTAGAGCTTTGTTAGAAATCTACTAAATATACAGGCTCTGTTTCAAAAAGTACAAGAGCACAAACCACTGTAGACCCAATAAATTTTCCTCTTCAACTGGCTAGATTAATTTCTATGCTGCAACCTTCAGATTTAATGAATAATGTGCTATTCGGTTATAAAAGCCAGACGGCATCATGAGGAACTGAATCATACTGGATGTAAACTCGTGATTTATTTGAACCATTCAAAATTTTACAACTGAACCCTTTGCTTTATTCTCTCCTAGATGCAATCTATGACTGTGCATCTCTGTACAACAGAAACTACAGAATTTCTGGGCTTTACAAACTGCCCAAAGACGATTTTCTGGGAACACCTGAACTGGAGGCAAGTTATTAGTGGATCTTCATTTGAAAAGATGTTACTTTTAATGACGCATTTTAATTACTGACTATTTGTGACTGTTTTGTGCAGGTTTACTGTGATATGGAGAAAAATGGAGGTGGATGGACAGTCATCCAGAAACGCAGAGTAGGTCTGACCAGCTTCGACAGGGATTGGAAGCAGTACAAGAAGGGCTTTGGTACAACCAATGGAGACTTCTGGCTTGGCAATGAAAACATCTATCGCCTGACCCGGCAGCCCACAGTGCTCCGCATAGAGCTGGAGGTAAGAGTGGTGCTATAATGCATGGCTTATTTTACCTTAAGTCTTTAATAAATGTTTAATAATTTGCTGAGTGTTACTGATATTGGTCAACTATTTCAGGACTGGGAGGGAGCAACACGCTATGCTCAGTATGGTTTCTTCACGTTGAGCAACGAGCTGAACAGCTACAAGCTCTTTATTGCCAACTACACCGGGAATGCTGGGGACTCACTTCGCTACCACAACAACACCAACTTCAGCACCAAGAACAAGGACAATGACAAGTGCGTGGATGACTGTGCCCAACTTCGCAAAGGTAAGACACTATGAGGCTGACTATGTGATTTCCGGTAAAATTAAATTATATATTAAATTTAATCAACACTTTTCTGCAGGTGGCTACTGGTACAACTGCTGCACGGACTCAAACCTGAATGGTGTGTTCTATCGCCATGGGATGCACACCAAAAACACGGATGGCATCACTTGGTACGGCTGGCATGGACCAAACTACTCCCTCAAACGGGTGGAGATGAAGATCCGACCCCAAAGCTTCAATCCTTAAGTTAAATTAACTGCTCTTGCTTACCATAACCACATGCAAACATTATGCAATACACACTAATTCCTTCTGCATTTACCTGGGTAAAAACCATCTCTATGCCATTTTTCTTACAGAATGTTTCTGGATTGAATGTGTTATGAGCAATGAATGATTGTAAAGTGCTGTTGTTTTGATATTTATCTCAGATATTTTATTTTCTTTAAGCTTTCCTTCCTAGATTGTCCCACTTGTCAATGAGCAAGAATTTCGCCTCATATTTGGCTTATGTTAAATAAAGACACGTTCACCAGATTAAGTCATGTCTTTAATGGAGTAGCTCTTATTTTAGAATGGAAAACAAAACAAAACTGAAAGATACTCTATAGAAAATTAAAAAAAAAAAAATTTACTTTTGGTAAATTGACTGATAGATTACACTGAATTGTGTAAAATGTATAATGTGTACAGTTCTATATGTACGACTGAATGATGAATTAAATTGTATTTTTAAAAATCGTGTTTCTCATTTTGTCATTCTGACATTGAAAATGACCTACAATTTCACCTGATTTTGAAACAAAAATGAAGTAAATAAATAAATAACAATCAAGTGCCTACAAACCTTCGGTGCTTGGCCCCTAATTATCAACCAAGATGCAGAAACTGAGACAGGACTATTGTATATCTCGCTTTATTGCACTAGAACACACAGTTCTCACGTTTCACATCACCATGTTCAAACATGACCTGCTTGCCGAGTCCCTGCATTCAAGAAACACAGTCCAGTTGTCACCAATTTGTCACAAACAGGATGAATACTGAGCATCTGTGTGAGACTTTGGCTTGAACATAACTACACAAGCCATTCATTTTTATTAAGAACCATAAAACCCATGTGTTAAGGTCACAAGCAGCCAAATTCCTGACAACATGTTCAGCTTAGTTGTCTCTCTGTTGTGACGTAATGAGTTCTGAATGCCTTCAAAAACATCTAATGATATTCACCAAAGAGTAAGTCTGTCAAAAATAATGATAACAGGGAATGAGGGATGAATGCTACATAAAAAAAAAATCACTGACAAACACATGGTAAAGAAGGCACGTCACAAACAAAGCAAGTGAACCATGGAAAGAGTGTGAAAGAGTGTGAGACAACTCACACAAAGAACAAATGCCACTCAGTCATTCCACTTATACGTTCACAGTGTTCTATAAACACGTTTGACCCACAGTACAGCTGATGGAGGTCTTCAGGAATCCTGGGAGGTCAAAGCAACAAGAACTATGCGGCCTGGCTTGACCTTTGACTGGCATATGTGCAGTTTCCTGGTGGCTGTACTCCGTTTCACAAAGCCATTCATCACACAGTCTTCTAAAGACTGCTGAGGTTTGTTCCTTTAATTGTGAACCGTAAGGAAGCCTTGGCTCAACCTTAGTCACTAATTAGGTTCTCAATAAAACTGTTATTTTGGTTTAGCTTACACTCAGGTTTCAAAGTAATCGCTGACTCATCAAGTCAATGAAGTTCAGATTTGCAGCATAACGATTACTAAATTATTTCCCTGTCTATCTAGAAGCATTTTACAGAAAGCATTTATAGTTAAATATTTACTACGTATGTTTGTTTTTATTCATTAAATCTGGAACTATGACACACACTTCAAAGGAAAGGAATCTCCCCAATTGAAATGCTCTAATTTCTCACCACAAAATACTTCAAAGGGTATGATTTGCCTCATGAAGACCATTTAAACTCAAAATTAATTTGATAATAGTTATCAAAAAGCAGTGAGCACATATAGTATTTCTACACAAAGTATGTCATACTCATGAAAAAAGGCTTTTTTTATTCCACAATAAACTTAAAACCTATAATAATTACTACATAAATAATTTTGCATTCTACCAGGTGCCAGTTAAAATGAAATAAAGTGCCTTGACCTTACAGAGAACTGGGCATGTGTCTTCAAAATATTACTACTTTATATTCTATTCAGGAAGCAGCTGTTGGGTTAGACTGCATTCATGGACAAACATTTTGGCTGAATGTGAAGGTAGTATTGCATATATCTTAAGCAATTGCAAGCCGGTAATCCTGTTTACTAGATGAAAGTTCTGTGAAAATTTTTTAAATATGGAGGGACTAAACTGTCACGTTAACTTCTCCAACTGAGGAAAGTGCTTAAAGTGTTTGAAACTGACTTATAGTAAATATTTTTCACTATTGTGGTTAACTGTCATATATGTAATTAGAAATATATAAGAATTCATTCATATAATTAAATGTATGTAATAAATATAACAAGACTTGAAAAAATACATAATATACATTGCCCTCCACTAATATTGGCACCCTTGGTAAATATGAGCAACGAAGGCTGTGAGCAACGAGGAGAGTCCACCAGGATGGACCTTGAAATTTGAAGGATCTTGAGAGATTCTGTATGGATGAATGTTCTCAGAGCCCTTTCCATGTATTCTCCAACCTCATCAAGCATTATAGAAGAAGACTCAGAGCGGTTATCTTGGCAAAGGGAGGTAGCACAAAGTATTGACTAAAAGGGTGCCGATAATTGTTGCACAACTATATTTAACCAAAATATATATTTTTTGATAAACCTGTGTTATGTTTGCAAGTGTTTGATATCCTCGAGAGAAGAGTATTTTTATGGATTTTTTTCAACAACAACAAAAAAAAAAAATCAAACAATGAATTTTTCACAGCCTTCTTTGCTAATATTTACCAAGGGTGCCAATATTAGTGGAGGGCACTGTATAACTATAACTAGTGAGCTATGTGTATTAATTGCCATGAGGGATAGCCTTATTTTAATACTTTAAGTGCTTTCTTATCTAAATTAAAATGATAAGAAATGTAAGTGCCAAAGTATATGTTACAATAAGGAATATAACAAATGCAGTATAAAAATGCAAAAGTAGCAAAAGATAAATTTTTCATTTTTCTCTGATCAATCCGTCTTAATCTGTTATCTGTTGTCATGGCAACTTGAGCTAATATGAACCTATACACCTAGACTCTTCATAAAAATCCTTCAGTCCTTCTCTATTATGTTATTCAGTCTATTCTGACCCGATCAAAGTTACTGCAGCTTCGTCTTGTGCAAAGACCTCAGCAGACATGGTGTCTGAACCTGAACAGTGTCTCATGACTTACTCATACAGCAGTATTTGCAGGGAAATGTTGGCACAATACAACTGTATCAAAATGATGGAAAAATAAGAAGTCGGACTTCTGGGTACACAACCCAGTGATGACACATTCACTACCAGTAAAGGTAGTTGATACATAACTGACAAACCGTAGCCTCTTTATAGCTCTTAATAGAATAATATGATGAGATTTACAGTAAACCTGAATACCATCATGCAAATATTAGGTTTGGTCTGAGATCCAGATTGTCTAAGTATCTAATTCGATTTGGACCTTGAGCACAGTAAGCTCTCTGAAGATGGTGAATTATTCATATTCTGAAGTTTCTCAAAATAAAAATTTGATTGAAGTCTTTAGACACTTAATGTAACATTTATGGAAGGAGTCTCCAGTGTCACCATTTGGTAACAGTAAGTTTAGTAAGGTTAAAGAGTGTGACGTGTTATAATCGCTGTGGTATAAAAGGAATAAGAGGTATAAACCACTGTGGGATGTGCTTCGACATGGATTTCCTATAACAGCACAGCCCGTCATGTGTTATTCCTTAAATATTCAACATTCTATTATTCATATATTAATAGGGTTGTCTTCTTATGGTTTCAGGTGAAAATTCTTCTAAATTATACGGAAATAATACTCTTTTTTTATTACTTGAGGGGCATGGCTTTTGACACATTTCAAATTACACAGCTCAAATTCAACAAAGGTGTCCCTCAAGAATACAGGCAGTGTCCAGTTTATTTTAGATTAATGATAATAATGTAAGTAAGGAATAATTGACGACAGGCCGACATATTAGAAAACAATGCACACCACTTGGTGGTAATAGGACGTGAAATTCAACAGTGCTGTTATATAATACATTATAATATAGTCGAATAAATCCTTTTAGACAGAAACAGATCTTGTCCTGTAGCAAAAAGATTACTGTTGCACGTGAGTTTTTACTTCGGGATTTTCTCTGCACGGTGTGCCGCTTACCTATCCGGAGCCATATTACCCGCTTTGGCTAGTTAGCGAGCTGTGCTAACCTGCTGTCTCGCATTATACATATATGTATTGTGTTGTACTTGTGTGTGCCGGTCCTAACCGTGGGTGTTGGTGACTTTTATTCAAAGCTTGTACACACTCCTCTCCATTCCTCGCGGTTCATCCGGGGGTAGGAGTATTTAATTTGATTACTTTTTACTGGCTCTCCTCGTGGTTGTATCCAGAGGCTCCCCATTTTAGCGGCTATGGCTTTCAGCACTATTTCCACGGCCTATCTTTTGAATTGTAAGCTCTGCCCTAACGAGCTTCTTCCTGACAATGGGCATGATCTCTTCCCATCATGCCTGGGTGTTCAGCTTCTGACGGAAGCACTTATGGACCCATGTCCGCATTGTAGCTTGCTCCCGATGTCTGAGAGACAGCTGCATTTGGCTGGACTGGACCACAACCGGGACTTTGGAAGCAAGTTTTGGTTTGAGGAAGAGAGCATAGAAACGCCATGCCTTAGCAGCTACTGACCTTCCCTCAGCTAAAAGAAGATCTAACTCTAGGGGAAATCATTTGGCAGGGCACCTGTTATCAAAGAAGGTGGCTGGCCTTTCTTCTTGAAACGTCTCTTGCAGGACCTCCAACCAACAGACTCAGTTCCTGCTTATACTATGGCTCCCATCGGGAACAGTTGCTCACACTCTTCTAGCAAGGTTACTAGTTCACCTTTCCCTCGTCACAGCCCCCACAATGACGCTATGTCTACATGTGCTTCTGACACACATTTTCAGGACCATCTCCTCACTGATGTCGCTGGACAAGCCAGTGGGGTCCACGTTAGCTGGTGGCTCTGGTGATGGCTCTCTCCACTCTTCGGGGATAGCCCAACCTCAGATGGATGACACATTAGATGTGCTTCAGATGGCAGTGGCCCGTCTTGGCCTGGACGAATGCCCTGCACACCGTTCAGTCCAGTGTGTTTTTTCGCAGGCCTTCCCCATAATGCTATGCCTGCATGTAAGGACTTTATTATGGAATTCTCGAGTGCCCTTAAAAGGGCCAGGGATGGCCAAGAGGCATTCCAAGACTGCTCGCACCTTAGCTTCCATGGCAGAAGCAGAGTCCATCAGGGTGCAGAATGTGCCAGAGGTTGAACAGCCGGTCGCTGCAGTAGGTGTATCACAGGATGAGGCACTGCGTTCAGTGTAACCACACAAATTCCTTTCTGAAGAAAGCAAATGAGTCCGTTGCCTACGTCGCTCGGGCCGAGAACACTACTGCCAATTGATTTTGGGGTCTGTAGAAGTGGACCCTTCTGTTCCACGATTTCTGCAGACAGCCTTGCTGGCCATGGGGCATGTGACTCGAAAACTGGCCAGTCTCACTGCAACACTCTTGACTGCTCGCAGGCAGGTTTGGCTTGCTTAAGCCAGCTTGACGGAGAATTATATAAAGACTTTGAGAGAGCTCCCCATCGTTTTAGGATATCTTTTTGGTCCAGATGTATCTGAGGTGTTGGAGAGGCACATAAAGTTGTCCGGGACCACTCAGCAGCTAACACAGGTGCAGCATGCTCTGAATTATAGGGTGCCAGCAGTACCTGCTCACTGTTGTTGCAGGTACGTTCTGTTCCATTGGGGATTGTTTCCTCTTGTTGGGACGTGGTAACAACCAATGCATCCCTCAAGGATTGGAGAGCAGTTTGGAACCACAGGGGTGTCAAGGGAGCGGTCTATGGAGCACATCAACCTGCTGGAGATGCATGCAGGTTTTCTGGCCCTGAGACACTTCTTCCCAGTGCTGACAGGCCATCAGATAACACTTCAACGGTTTTGAATCTGAAATCACCAAGGGGGCACGAGGTCAGACAGCTTGCTACGGCTCATTCACAATATCCTCACCTGGTCACTCCCGCAGTTTGCATTACTGAAGGCAGTTTATCTGCCAGGGATAGCCAATCAGGCTGCAGATGTTCTGTCCAGAAACTGGAGTGGAGGCTCTACCTGGATGTAGTTCAGGACATTTGGCAGTAATTCGGTCTGGCGGAAGTGGATCTATTCACTTTGGAGAACACAACACACTGCCCGTTGTGGTTTGCCCAGATGGAAAAGTCCGGTCCGCTGGGGCACGACACACTGTCACACAATTGGCCAGATTGTCTCCTGCATGCATTTCCTCGAATTCCTCTGCTGTAGGAGACATTTCATAGAATTGCTCAAGGCAGACACAGGCTGCTTCTGACTGCACCAGGGTGGCGGTCCAGACCATGGTTTCCCTTGCTCCTAACCCTGCTGAGGGACAGATGGAGGCAGCTTCCCCTCAGGAGAGATCTATTGTCTCAGCTGGACAGCTACATTTGGCACCTAAACCCAGCCCGCCTACAGTTATGGATCTGGTGTCTGGGGCCAACTCCCTCTGAGCAGACTGTGATCATTTGGTCACCCTGTTCTCAACATGAGGGCTGCTGCTATGCGAGCGCTTTATGCCAATCAATGGAAGACTTTTTGCACGTGGTGCGAGACTCATGGGTTTGACCCTGTACGATGTGCAGTCTCTGTGGTTTTGGGTTTCTTACAAGGTCTTCTGGACAGTGGTAGGGTAGGGTCTACCTTAAAGGTTTACGTGTCGGCTATCTCTTTGCACCATTCACCTGTGAACAGCTCATCTTTGGGCTCCCATAGCCTAATTTGCAGTTTCTTAAAGGGTGTGAGGCGCCTCAATCCGGCTCATGCTCTCCATTCTTCGGTGTGGAGTTTAAGTCTGGTTTTGGAGTCCCTTCGCCAAGGCAGCTTTTCTTCTGGCTGTGGTATCTTTGAAAAGGGTTGGTGAGCTCCACACTCTGTCAGTGAGTCAGTCCTGCATGAGATGGAAACCAGAGGGTACCGGTGTTGTCCTCTGGCCCAATCCAGCTTTCCTTCCTAAGGAGCTTCTATACCAGTCCATTAATCAGTCCATTGAACTGTGTTCCTTCCAGCTGAAGGGCCTTGAGCAGCGTTCTCTGCTCCTGTGCCCCGTACGGGCCCTGAAATACTACGTAGAGGCTACGGCACAGTTAAGACGGTCGGAATAGTTATTTGTCTGTTATGGAGGTGTTAAGAAGGGTGCCCCTCTGTCTAAACAGAGGCTTTCATGGTGGGTAGTTGAAGTTATTGGCTTAGCGTACACGCAGGCCCAACAAGCCATGCCTGGGTACGTCACTTGCCATTCCACCAGAGC
Source organism: Ictalurus furcatus (assembly GCF_023375685.1). Taxonomy (NCBI): domain Eukaryota; kingdom Metazoa; phylum Chordata; class Actinopteri; order Siluriformes; family Ictaluridae; genus Ictalurus; species Ictalurus furcatus. The sequence continues at coordinate 7,835,623 of NC_071259.1, forward strand.
GGTTTCATCTTCGTGGACGGCCTTCAGGGGTGTCTCTGTACTGTAGCGACATAATTCCCCCCCTGTACCTTCACAAGATTCTATAATGTCAACGTTGCTTTGTTCCAGGATGTGGGCTCGGCCGTGCTTCGCCAGTGACCTCTGATCATTTCTGGTGAGTTACTCCTCATGACTTTTCTGGTACGAGTCATCCACTACCGTAGCACCGTCTCTGGTGGTCAGGAGGAATAAAATAGAATGCTGGTAACAGATGTAACCGTGGTTCAGTGAATTCAAGATGACCGCCGGAGTTCCCGGTCACATGGAGTGTGTGAGCAGACGCTACAAGATGTAGTGCTGAGCTGCAGTGGCTTATATCACCACTCAGTTCACGTCACTACGTGACTTCGTTGGTATTAATTTTCTCGACCTATCTGGCTGGCACTGCGATCATCCACTACTGTAGCAACGTCTCTAGTGGCCATCCGGAATTCACAGAACCACGGTTACATCCGTAACCGGCGTTTTCTTGGTTCTTGACTATGGTGATGTCATTTATTAGTTGTGATGACTTTTTGTGGTTTATCATTCAGTATATGAAGGGAGCTCTTGAGTCTGTTCTTCATTATTTGCCTCCATTTATTTGTATGACTTTTATGTCCGAGTTTTAGTTCATTTTATGTCTCCACTTTCTGAACTTCAACACAACAATAAGTAAGCTTTCTCGAGATTTAAAAAGATCTCCAATATCCGCTGCTGCATGTTTCCACTACCACACTTCACAAACTTCAATTTCGACAAATAAAAACCATCTGTCAAAAATAAAGTGAGTGGATATAACTGTACAGTTTAAAATAGGTTCGTTATATCATAATACTGATGATCTAATCTTTAAATTCTGAATTACTGCCCAAACCATACACAGGACTAACCTCAAGATAGGCAATCACAATAATCATATGTCACATGACTTTGAAAGTGTTAATCTATAATTGTTGTCACCATAGCCTTAGTTATTTCTAAGATATACACTTTTTACCAGGGGGCACCCAGGACAAGATGCAAAAGATCAGCCTACAACGCATGTCTCTGTACTGGTGAGGAAACCAGAGTACCCGGAGGAAACCCCAGAAGCATGGAGAGAACATACACACACTGTGCATATAGGGCACAAGAATCAAACCCCCAACGCTGGAGGTGCAAGGCAATGAGCTGCTTCTAATATCAGTTTAAATTCAAATTATAAGCTCCCAAGCTTGCAGACCCAAGGAGCTTCTCAAATGGCTTACCTGATGACTGAACTACATTATAAACCAAAAACCCACCAAAAAACGCACAAAAAACACATGGACTTAGATAATTTTAAACCGTACTGAAAAACTTAAGATCACTAATGTTTCACTAGCTATAAGTATGTAAATTGCATTATTCTATAAAAAATTGTTAATGCCTTTGTAGGCTATTCAAGATATTTTTAAAACATCAAATCCATTGCTGGTTTCTGTCTTACAGTACTTGGATACTTACAGTTCAGCCCTTGCTGTATACACAGTAGATTACAACTTTTATCTTCTAGCTGATTTAAGTTAAACCAGCAGCCAGGCATAATAGTGTAATGTTAGAGAGCAGGTATTCATTTGAAAGGGCGTAGTTTTAGTTTAAGAAGTGGTGTGCTCGGTGTAGCTCAGTGTATCCTATATTCCGATTGCTTATTTCCCCAATTTCCCAAAGCCTGAAACTTATGTGAGTATGCATGCAAATGTGAGCGATATGGTTAGTTATGGTTGGTTATGGGACGTATATACACACACACACACACACACACACACACACACACACACACACACACACACATGTGCACACACACACGTATATATATATATATATATATATATATATATATATATATATATATATATATTTATTATATAGATACACACACACACACACACACACAGAGTACTACGCAAAAGTTTTAGGCACATGCAAAGAAATGCCGCAGAGCAAAGAAGTCTTCGGGATAATTAAATTAAATTAAAATAAAAAAAAATACAGTAAAGAGCAGTAAACAGTAGTAACATATACTTTTGCCAATATTTGGTGTGACAACATTTTTTAAAAAATAAAAATAGTAGTCTCAGGTTAAATTAGTGCAGTTTTATAAGGAAATTAACTGGTAAGTTTTACTGAGCACATTTCAGATCCAGCCTTAGTTCTTCTGGTGACTTTGACTGTCACACCTGCTTCTTATTTTTGCAGCAAAATCCAGCAGCCTTCATTGTGGTTTTTTGTCTGAAAAGGAGTCTTATGTAATATGCTGCTTTCTTGAATGACATACAAACATTTTTCTGTAACATTTAATTTTGTGTCAAAAAAACTAAGGTGTGGGAATCTAAAATGTTTTTGTATTGACTCGATAATGTAGCAGTCATAAAACAAAAATCTATAACATAGTTCGAACAAAAAAAAAAATAGGGTACCTAAAACTTTTGCAAAGTACTGTATATGAATATTATATACAAGACCATCCCATTTATTGTCCATTTATTGGCAATATCAATGTACTTGAGATTCATTTGCATCTGAAATAAATTGGATATATGTTTATTTATTGGAAAGTGGATATTCTTGTATAATGAACCCAGTTTTGTGTTATTTTAGGCCTCAAATTCTTTTGTTCATTTTACATTTCCTTTATGGATTCATTCGTCTCCCCTTTTGTAACTAAGTACAATGGTAAATTAGCCTTGACAAAACTTAAATCCCATCCATGATAAAATAACAAATCAAAAACAAAAAACAAATCTCCTTTACATCCAGTACTAATATTATATTGAAGGGATTACTCTTATTTTGTACTGCACTCAAATAAGGAAACATTAGTTAGTTTTGAAAATATGAAGGAGCACTTAAAAGATTTATTTAGTCTGCTTGGAAAAAAAAATCAAGCTGTCATTCATGTGTGTGAATCCTGCATATATCTTGAGTTACTGAATTGTGGTGGCTTAAGGCACCACAATCACACACACAAAAAAAAAATCATGGGAGATTTCCTTACTCCGCCACATTTTCTGGTTAAAGCTATTTGGACAAATCCACAGACCAAAAACACAATGAAACTTTTGGACAGCCGAGAAAAAGTGAGCCTTGGCAGAACACTGTAAAAATCCTAGACATTCTTTAGCTCAGCTCTTCAATTGCTTCACGTTAACTTATTGAAAACATAAAAGGAATTTGTAAAACAGTCTGAGAGGCTTGTGAAACATTCAGAATTCGGGTACACATCTTGAGAAGCATAAATGTCGATTAGAATAGTGTAATGACTGCCACTGGAGCGTTCTAAAGTGCACTGTGTGCGGATCTGATGACTCTTGGTTTCACGGAAAACCTTAAAGTGAGTATAATCTGTTTTCCTACCTAATAAGGGATTCCAGAATAAGGGGAGTCGGGCCTTTTTGGAATTCAAGCTCTTTATAATGCAGAGCCTTGGCATAGGCACGGCATTTAGCAGCTCTCTCGCCCAGTAGCACGATTCCATTATCGTCCCTCAGTGGAAGTGGACCCTGAAATGAAAGGGCAGAAAAACAGAAAATAAACAAAATAAATAAAGGACAGTGGAATGGTGTAAAGCAGAGCAGAATGAAACAGAATAGCGCAGTTAAAAACAATCTGGAATTTAAGCAATGATATGAATTATGTCTTGATATAGCTTGGTCGTATTAGAACATGTGAGAACATGAATATAAAGAAAAGGAAAATAATCTACATTACAAGTAGAGCAGGTGAGCTCTTTAGATGGTGATTATTCAAATGGTGTGCACTCTTTTACTATCAACTGAACTGTTTTACAGCTGGACTATTTGAAAGAGGAACCGGATAGGGAAATAAATTTTAGCATGGTACCCTTGAAGTCTTTTCAAAACGTATTCAAATCATGTGGCAGTTAATGCGGAAGGGAATAAAATTTCGGGTCGTTTTTTCAACTGAGCAGTTCAAAGCGCTCAATTTTTCCTCACATCAAATAGATTTCAATCATACGGGTTAACTCGTACAACACTTCATTACTAAAAACATTATTAAATAAAGAGAATTTGTTCCCACAAATAGTAATCTACTATACCATTTCACAACTATACCATTTCACAACTATACTCACAGGACAGTTTAATAGGAACACTTGTGCGCCTGCTCATTCATACAATTATCCAATCAGCCAATCCTGTGGCGGCAATATGATGCATCAAATCATGCAAATACAGCTTAAGAGTTTCATTTCATGTTCACATCAAACATCAGAATGGGGGATAATGTGATCTCAGTGATTTTAGCCTTGGCATTTGTTTATGCCAGATGGGCTGGTTTAAATATTTCAGAAATTGCTGCTCTCCTGGGATTTTCACACACAACAGTCTCTAGAGTTTACACAGGCTGGTGCCAAAAAAACAGAAAACATCCATTGAATAAAAGTTCTGCGGATGGCGGCTGTTCTGCGGATGAACACACTGGTTCAAGCTGATAGGAAGGCTACTGTAACTCAAACGATTACTCTTTACAACCATGGTGAGCAGAAAAGCATCTCAGAAAGGACAACACACCTTGTTGAATCATGAGGCGGATGAGTTACAACATCCGAAGACCACATTGGGTTCCACTCCGGTCAGCCCTAACATAACCCGAGACTCAACTAGACAGTTGAAGAATGTTTGTTCCTAGTTGTTACGTGTCCAGTGAGTATGTAATCTACCTCGTACAACATCAAGTCAGTTTAAAAAAGGCAGATTTAGTCAGTCCTTCTACCAGACCAGAGGTGGCTGGTTACCATATTATTTGAGGAAAAATATGTTGTATTGCCTCAAATAATAGTCTAACAGAAAACAGCACTTAAATAGTCAAAGAGTCTGCATCATTAAAGTCTTTGACATTATCGTGGACTTTGTCTGCGTCTCATTACTAAGAGTTTGATCTGGTCCTTATTCCCCAATTATGGTCCCTGCTTCTAATATGCTTTGGGTCTTGCACGAGACCACATTCTCATTACTGCATCCTTAAAATCATAATCATGTCCGTCTAGGAGGGCATTTTTATGTGCTTCTAATAAAGCACACACATTATTTAATAAAACTGGAATATTAGACGATAACAATTCATGTGAATAAATGTGTCTTGTTTGCATACAAATTTTAAATGTTCTTAGGGATGCTGATCAAGGTCAGGAGAAGTGTTCCAAATTAAAAGGCGTGATGCTTTACAGACCTTGTCGCTATGCTCCATGAATTCAGCCAGGTTGAGCAGAGTCTGTGTGACTTCAGCAATGTCCTGTGATGTCAGTGCTAGCTCAATGCTGCGGATAAGCTCATCTTGTTGATCCTCGCTTAGCTCAGACCAGCAGGACAGGAACGCGGCGTTAAAAAGATCTCTGCAAATGCAAGACACAGGAGAATTAGTCACTTGGGGCATTTCAGAAGGGCAGAACAGTACAGAAACAGTAAAAGGAAAGCGCCTCATTGCATTTAAAATATACGTAACTAGAAAGACTGACAACCCCAATTCCAAAATAGTTGGAACGCTGTGTAAAATGTAAATAAAAGCAGAATGCAATGATTTGCAAATCTCATATGTTATTCACAATAGAACATAGAAAACATATCAAATGTTTAAACTGAGGAAATGTACCATTTTTAAGAAAAAAATAGGGTAATTTTGAATTTGATGGCCACAACACGTCTCAAAAAAGTTGGGACAGGGGCAACAACAGGCTGTAAAAGTAAGTGTTACTAAAAAGAAACATGCAGATTCTTTTTAGTAACACTTACTTTTCCAGCTTTTTGTTGCCCCTGTCCCAGTTCTTTTTTTTTTGATGTGTTGCGGCCATCCAATTCAAAATTACCTTTTTTTTTCATTTAAATAGTGCATTTACTCAGTTTAAACATTTAATATGGTTTTTATGTTCTATTGTGAATAACATATGGGTGTATGACATTTGCAAATCATTGCATTCTACTCTTATTTACATTTTACACAGTGTCCCAACTATTTTGGAATTGGGGTTGTAGCATAAACTACAGATGGGCTAGAGAAGTGCCTCTTTAGGTGAAAAAGTGCCGTTTTTCGGTGGCATTTATGATGTTAACTATACACTTGTCTAACGCTAACTTATTCAAACATACAGCGACAGATTTTAGCTCACATTAACAAAGACTAATTATTCTGCAATTACCTTGATGAAAATTGACAGTGCCACATCTTTCAGGCCATAAAGTTATTGGGGAAAATTGTCAAACAGAAAAATAAGGCCTGTGGAATTCACCTGGCAAGTGGAATGTAGGTCTGGGCAAGGGACCAACAGGAGCGCAGGGCAGGAGAGGGCGACTCTTTCAGCAAGACTACACTGAGGCGCCGTAACCATTCCAGCCAGTCATCTTTAGACACCTTCCTGGCAGCACCCCATGCCTACAGAGCACACAAAACACAACAGTAAGCACTCAGAAACACAATCTGAAAGCAAGGTCAACTTAGAAAGTATCTCAGATTATGGTTTCTAGGATATGATTTGTTTCCCAAACTTTTGGTTCCCAAAGTGGGGCCCAGGGACCCCCAGGGGTCCATGAACCATAGCTAGGGGATCTTGATTTTTGTTTAAGTTATTATAGTTCTTATTGAGTTCTTATAGCTTGACTCGTCACCTGAATCGGATGTGTTTAATCCAAACCTCAACAACTCAAAAACAAGTAGGTCTATAAATAATGTCTACTGGAATCTAATAGATTGTCTTGGTGGAACACTCTATAGTTCCTGTAAATGACCAAAATATTATTGTTCATGTTTAACCGATGAGACTAACATTTAAAGTGTTGGATTACGTTCATTAAAAATCAGGGCTGAAGGAGTCCATGGAATTTATTTTACAGCCAAAGGCTCTCTGGTGGCAAAAAGGTTTGAGATTTAAGGGATTTCAAAATTTTCACAACAGAAAATTGAACCCGTGTCTGCAAATATGGAAAACGTTTCAGGAGTTTGAGCAAAAGAAGGTGGCACAGGCGACGACCCAAACAGATCTGTTTCTTTTCACATTAAGAGCAAGCAGGTTTTTGGTTGACAAAGACAATGGAAAGACCTGCTCATTCTTGAAGCGACAGCTGTGAATCACAGTAATGCACTAGCCAACAACAGAAACAGTTGAGTGTGCTTTTTGGCAGGATCACTGATGTCGCTTTACTGCTCTTATGCCTCGTCACCCTTTTCCAGTAAGCTATAACACCATGGCTTATAAAAGTCTCACTGTAATATTCATACTCTGTCAAAATAGTGAAAGTACATGACTGACCATAATTTATGATAGACAGACGAGTGCAGTTGAGGAACAAAAAAAAGTAGTTACTAGTTCAACGCTTTGATACAGGTTTCGTTTAAAGGTTATCTGCTATTCCTGGGGAAAGTTTTCCTTTGTTTTTTGTTTTTATTTTTTGGAGAACTGCAACTGTTGCAGAGCTACACAGTGTTGCGTGCATTTCATCGTTCAATCCAGAACAAACAAATGAAGATACTAGAGATAAGCTTACAAAGAACAGCAGCTTTAAGCTCTTAATAGGACAGGTTAAATTACCGGAGACTTTGCCAAAGTGTTTATGCTTTGTATGAGAACACTCCTTGAACATCCATTAACGCTACCAGATAAATAAGAGGGTGTGCTTCAGGGCAGGAGCGAGAACATCAAGAAATACTTAGTACGGAACCAGACGTTCTTAAATACTACAAGTCTTCCATAGTGCTGAAATCTGTCAGATGTACTGAACCTCCTGATGCTTTTTTTTTAAAATTCCTTTCGCATTTGTATACTTAATGTGTTCAAGTTAATGTGTAAGCACTCGCAAGGACAAATTTGTCATTATCTTTTACACATGCTTTATAATTTTTTTCATGCTGACCTTCTGAAGTGCAGTTGTGCTGACGTGGAGCTTCTTCATCGGACCGGACTCTACCGGACCACCCTCCAGCGTGTCACTTTGGCTACTACGTGATTGGCGGTGCTGGAAAATCTGAGAGTCTTCTTCCTCATCAGCCAGAGTGTAACCCTGGGTAACAAGACACAATCAAGAAGTAAGCAAAATTAAATATTTTCTGCATGGACATCTAGTGCACTGCCCTAATCAAAGAAGCCCTCAATGTTGCACTAGGAAACATCCTGGACTTAAAAACAACAGTCTGTTCTACTTTGAGCACATCATTCTCTTAATGAAATCAACACCCTTCATAGACATCGATGGACCCGGGAATGATATGGAGTCATGGTGAAACGTACTAGGTGGACAGGGAAGGAGCACTGACCTTAACGATGCGGCAGATGAGTACATCATATCGTTGGTGGTTGATTCGGTGCTTTAACATCACTTTGTTCACCATAGGAATAAAGATAAGGTACTGTGTTTAAAAAAAAAAAAAGAAGAGGAGAAGGAAGTTTTTAAGAGTGTTACAGCTGCCATGAAGTTTATTTGATGCACGTGAAGTTTATTTGATGCACACAGTTCTCAAAAGACAATTCCACTCCCATCTACAAAAATGACAAGCTACTGCCTGCCTTCACGATCAAAAGGTGCACATGCTGGCCACATGCTGCCCTGGTGGGCTTTGGGGAGTTAGGGAGGGGTGATAAAAAGGAAAATGACATCATCCCAGACTTATTAGCAGCCACGCTGTGAACTCAAAAAGAACAGGAAGCGTCATCAGCAGGCTACTTGTGAAAGCTCAAAGATTTATGGCAAGCACAAACTGATCTTGTCATTAAAGAAATCCTCATTAAGTGTTTCCAGTGGACAGCAGAGCACTGGAAACATTGGCATAGGGGTTTCAATATTCAGGGGTTGTTAACTAGAAGCATGCACCGGCATTAGGCTTTTGCAAGCACCTTTTTACCAAGCTGGAAGACCAAAGAGGACAAGGTGTCCATAGCTGTGCTTCGCAACTCAGGCGTTCCATCCAAAGTGCGCACGATGGGGTGGATGATTCTGGAAGCGTAGTCGGTGAAGTCTAGGGACTCGGTCAAACGATCTAAGGTTTCCAAAGCAACCCTGCAGTCAAAACAGAGTAAAAGCTTTAAACTGGAAATCCATTTAAAGCTTACCAATAACACTGGGAACACTGGAACATTTGTTTTTTTTGAAACTTATGGGATGAAATCACAACACTTAAATTAAGCAGTCAATCAATGAATGTTAGGGAAACATAGTAAATTTATGTCTAATAATTAATTAGCTACTTGGTTTCTCCAGTTTATAGGTATAAGATATAAAAAAATGATTCACAATTCAATAGCAAATATGCATATAATCCTGTGCTTGAAAAGGTTTCATATACTTTTGACAAAAATAACACACAAAAAAACATTCGCAAGTGCTTTCCTCTTTGGCACGAAGTGACTGCAAGGGTGATGAGGCCATATCGAACCCGACCCAAAACGACAGGCCAAACCGCTCTGGTGTTTCAATCAAAGAGTTTCAATAATATGATCCCTCCCAGACACAGGAGACCACAGTTACCCGATTCACATCCATTCTCAACGCCATGGCTCAGCCAGTTTCAAGAGGCGGAACTGTCTACTTATTATAACTCCCCGAGAATAAGAATTAACTGTCAAGACCGTCCACTAACCCACTTTTACTGATGGGGTGAACATATCCTCTGTGTAGATTTTGATCTGTATTGGTTGGCACTGAGCTAAAATATCTGGGGAGGCAGGAGACACACTATAGACTATCAAGGAATGCCATTGAACTTTGCTTCAGATTCAAAAGCGATGTTCTATGGTATGGTATTTTAGACATTAAATATATTACGAATAAAACATTACAGGATGTGCTGTTGGAGGAACATAATTATGAGGAACATGATTATGGTGGTGTGCTGCAGCTCCACGTGAAACAGAGGTAATCTTAGCACCCTGAATTTGATTATTTTCCTATAAAATCATGTCCTGAGGTGTTTTTTTTTATTTCCTCTTATATCACAGCAATTGGACAACAATTTTAAAAAATTTAATTTGTTAATGACTGATGCATCATATTTTAACCAGTTATATTTAATGATGTGGGATGTTATAAACAGTCATTCTCTCATCAGCCTTTTTTTTCTCTCTCTCACAGTTTGGCATGTTAGTGAGAAGTCCTCTCCCATGGCAGAAAACTTACAGAGCCTTATAAAGCACTGACACCTGAGACTCCTTCCATAAATGCTCAATAAACACCTCCTTATCACATCAATTATATTTTTCATTTTTAAAGGACACCTTTTTTTTTTTTTTAAATTCTGCTCATTAGTAGGCTTAGATATATTTATGCATTATTTTTTATGGATGCACAAAAAATTAAAAGCACTGATAATTAAAAGAAAAAACCTCACTTTCACTACACCTTAAAGTTTCTGTTCCTCACTGCCTTAAGGCATATTGTTTTACTTATGTACAGTTTTAATCTGACATTACAAATCTTACTTGTGCTGTTTATCACCGTGTCTACGTTGCGAGTGAGGTTATTTATAACCTCATTACAAATAGATCGCTCCCGTTATAATAAACGACAGAAGTTACACTGCACTTTAAACTGAACCTCTTAAGCCAGAGGTTCTCAACCTTTTGCAACTAAAATCCATAGTAAATATATACACACACATATATATACACACGCATATTTTTATAAATATATTTATATATATATATATATATATATATATATATATATATATATATATATATATATACACATACACACACACACACACACACATACATATATATATATATATATATATATATATATATATATATATATATATATATATATATATATATATAATCTTTAATCTGTTTTTGATATACATACATTTTTTTGGTTTGCTTTTGTGTTTTTGTACTTTTTTAATTACTTTTCATAAAGTATGATTTTTTTTTTTAAAATAACTTTTATAAAAAGTATATAAGGGACAGGTATGGAACATGAAGGATCAAAAATGTTTCTGAACAATATATCTAATTTGAACAAGAGAACTAGGCTGTAATAACATGGACTTTTTTTTTTTACATGTAAAACATGTTGCGTTCCATTCCTCTTACGTTCTAAAAACATTCGCATAATAATGATGTAAATTGGGACGGAGGGTGCGTCTGATTATCCGTGACATTGTTAAATCTCCAACTCTCAGACACTCACTGCAAACGCAGAGAGAGGTATGAGTGCAGCGGGAGAGCAAGACCTCATGTCGGCAGGACAATACATTTGGAAAAAGTTTTGGAAAGTTGCTAAGGTTTGTCCAAAAAGTCGCTAGGTGCTTTTTTTTCTTAAAAAAGAGTCATTAAAGGGGTCTGAAAAGTCACTAAGTTGGCAACACTGGTCTGCACTGACAGCTAGATAAAAGGAAGGCTAAACTCCGCCTCTCCCCAGCAAAAAGAAAATGTAGAGGGAATGCAGAGTTTTTCATTTATGCACATTCTATTTGAAAAGCAATAAAATACACCAAGTACACAAATGATGCCCTGTCTGATTTTTTCATAAAAAAATACACTGTTGCGCTTCGTGCTAAACAATCTCCGCTTTGCAAAGTTTGCAGGTTAGTCTTCTCAATAGCATTTAATATAAAATACTCACCTGCCTTAGAGGACTAGGAGGCCACACACTTTTTTCCGCGGTCAATAAACAGTAAACTGAAAAAATTCATTTTCGTTGACTCTGGGTATTCTGCTAAAGCTAGCGGCGTCGTAGTACGTGTGTTTGACATCATGACTAGGAAGTGGCTTATACTTCTGGTTAGTAAAACATGCCATTTGAGACGATACCACCCTTCTAAAATTCATACACTAGACGGAAGAGAACATAGTGTAAGTGTATAGTACATTTTGGACACAACTTTGGGATGTACTTTTGAAACAGAAGTTAAGGACTGAGTAAATGCCCCGTGCAGACCGACTAATCAATAATGGGATTCGTTGACAACGATTTTCATAACTGATTATTACTGATTATTTGTTGCAGCTCTATTATGTACAGCCTCTGCCATAAAAGTCCCTGAAATTGAGTTGTTATAGAAATAATAACGGATTAGAACAACAGCATTAATATAAACTGCCTGAACTATTGTCAGGCCTGTTGTTAAAGAAATTAATCTATACTTTCCGATCAATCCAACTCGAGAATTCAACAGAGGTGTGGTATAATATAGAATATTGTGTGCTACATATATATTCTAAAACTCATATTGTGGCAAGGAGAGTAAAATACTGCCACACAAATATACAATGCTGGAAAGATGAACATGTTGGTGATTATACTGACTTGCGGACTTGCAGCGGGACATCAGGGGCATCAAACAGTTTGACTATAGGAGGCAGCAGCAGGTGGAGGTAATCATCCAGGTTGGCACCAAACAGCTGTATGGCCATGAGCAGCTGAAAAGCAGAAAAAAAACATGAATGGGGTGCTGGACAAAAAGGATTTGCGCTTTGTGTGAACATCTGGCATTAAAGGAATAAATCAGTAAAGAATCAAGTTTACACAATTTTGTTCTATAAACACAAGCCCAAATTTTCAAAAACTTCTTTTTTTTTTAAAGAAATGCATTTTAAGTAAACATGCAGGAATAGTCCATAACCAAGTCACAAGTGGAAACCATTGGAATAGTCTGCTCAGGGGACAGAATGATGGCAAATTGCATTAAGGGAAAAAGTGACTCTTTTTTTCAAAATGGCCGCCCTATAGTGGTTTCTGGAAAGCCATCCCACTAAACGTGTGCTGTTTTAGATGTTCGTCCAATAAGATCAGAGAACACAGAAAGGTCACAGGCCACAACCTTAGCTGTATTTTTTTCCTGCACATCAACTTGTGGGTAGCTTCAAGAGTATTTCAAGGAGGCCCAGACATTCCCTGTGATGCAGAAGCCTTTGCCAGACCACCGTCCTGTCCAGACATGAAGCTCTGCCACTGTACACACTCTATTGTATTAAGTGTCATGTCAGGGGACATTCTGTATACATGTGAGGTTATATAATTGTAGACGCTGGGTTTGTTGAATTGGCCCGCAGTCTTGCGTGTCTGTGTCTCATGTGTGGCTGATATTCTATCTGAGCGGTGGTGGGGTGTAGATCTTCTCTAGACGCCTGCTGATTAAGGAGCACTGGGAGCCTGTGATATTCTCCTCTCTGCTTTGAAGTCTTTTTTCTGCAAGCCACACTGTTTTTCCCACTTTGCTCTTCTGGCCTGATATCCCAACATCTTAAAGCTGTGATTGCTTTTTAAACAGGTTAACATTGGTAAAAAATAAGCAGGGTTGGTATCTGAATCTGCATCTCAAGAATTTCTTCCTTGGGAAAAGCTTGCATAAGCCTTACCCCTTCCAATCACAAGACAAGATTGATGTCGCTTGTCCCGTCCACATTCAGATGAGTGGCACGGAGTCCACTTGTCCTCAGCAAGCTATTTGCACTGATCACCTTTATTCTACTGAAACATTTCTATCCTGATGGGAGTGGTCTCATTCAGGCTGACCTCGCCCCTATCCACAGAGCACGGGGATTCACTGAATCACTTGATGAGGTTGAAAATGATGTAATCCATATGCTACGTGTTAGACAGCGCTCTCGACCACCATCATCAAAACACCAACTGAGGGAATATCTTTTGGAAGAACAGAGTTCATCCCTCCAGAACAGTTCCAGAGATTTGTAGAACTGATGCCAAGGAGCTCTGAGGCTGTTCTGGAGGTTTGTGGTTGTCCAACACCTCAATAAGACACTTCATGTTGATTTTTTTCCTTTGTCACCCATCTGCACCTTTTATGAAAACTACTTGTTACTTCAGCCGTCTAGGGAATGAAAGTTAAACTAGCAAATCAGTAAATTGGGAATGAACATGACCGACGTGTCAAACTTGCGCATATCCATGCCAGTTGGTATCACTTGGAACCTGCTGTAGGTGTAATTTGTAAACATCTATATAAACATCTGTAAAGTTTATATGAGTTATAATATTACTTTCATTCATTTCTAGCTAGCTAGCTGCCACCTCCTTCTTCAGCTTCAGCACTTTGGAATGAAATGATAGACACTGCTAATGTTGACCTGATTTTAGAGAAGTCTGCTGATACTCATACTTATGAGGAGAGACTGAAAATTAAACAAGAGCAAAAAACAACGCCCAAGATCTTAACTCAAAAGTCAGGGAGGGAAAAAAAAGCTCCTTTAACAGTCTTGGTACAGTAGAATCGATTAGCTGACTTCGGCCAACTTTTATTGATACATGTTTTTAATATTTGATATCGATGGCTGAATTTAGTCTTATATATATATATATACACTCTTATATATAGAGTATATATATATCTTATATATATATACACACACACTCTAAAGCAGTGGTCTGGTTTTCTGAACACTAACCGATTTCATCTCTGGACAGTAAGGCTTTCACTGGACTATAACCAAGAAGAAAATAATTTAATACAGGATATTTGTGTCTGCTGTATTGGACGAGTTTTAAAAATCTAGTGGCATCCATGACATAAGCTCGCCAGCCACCCTTGAACAAGCACACAATCTCCCCGAGGTTTCACATGTGGGAGTCGGAGCACTAAAAATCGCATCAATTGAGTAAACTTATTCCAGATTTCCATTATACATGACTCATCTGTCTGTCCTTAATGGCCATAGTGAATGCGCGTCAGGATGGAAGGAACGCTGGTCTGGAAATACAAGAAGATATATAAAAGTAAAATATGCTTGTTACATTGTTTGAGGTAAAAGGGCTAGAAATATTTACATAGAAACATTAGAAAAAGAACAAGGACACGTGTTCTTGGTACTGAGGTTACAGTATTTAAAAAATCCACATTATCAGAATGGAATATCTAAATATGGAAATAATGCAGCAGAAATAACAAAACAAAAGGAAAATAAAATGAAAAGTTTATTGAGTTTGGCTAGAGAATATGATTGCAGGGGACACAGTGCGCTGAGGTCATCTGGTTTTAGGTGAGTGTAGTGTTTATGTCATTTACAGTGTCCAGATGTATTCAACATTGATGCTCCCGACTCTACAATTAGGAATGCACATGCTTTTTCTACCATTATTCAAATTTATGAGACAAAATCTCTCAAGATTTTGAGAGATTCTTTAGCAAAATACCTACCTGTACAATACCCATTAAGCGAGCTACATAAACAGCTAGCTACATAACCAAGAGTAAACGTCTAGGTTTCAACCTTACAAAAACTTCTAGGTTTCTTCCTTACAGCAAGTTAGTCTTGCAAGCCAGACTTCTAGCTTTTTCTTATAGTACCACAAGTCAGCTACTTTCCACTGGAAACCAGCAGATGAATATATTTGGAAGTCCATACAGACAGTCAGATTGCAGATAGTGGACAGAAAAGTGCACTAAAAGATATCAGACACTCTGTGGAATGTGGGAGGAGCATCTGAGGCTAACTGTGTGTTCAAGTCCTCCTGGGAAGTTCGTATTTACGAGTTGGGAAGCCGTAATTATGACGCCAGGTGACTTCAAGTCACTTTGGTCGGCGCAAGATGGCAGTGTACCTTCTCTTACGCCACTGCAAACTTTATCATTACATATTATATCGTGATTGTACAATGCTATCGTATTTTGTGTAGGCAATTATCTTGTTTTATTGTAGATAAAAAAAAGCCTGACAATAACTTGCTGCATATATCAAAAATATAATAACTGAAATCAGATTCTGAGACGAGTAAACATTCAATTTCAACAAATTTACTGTCAACTACAGGCTTTGCATCCATTGATTTCACCGTGTTTTCTTACTGACACGCCCCCAACTCACCCCCATGTATTCTTACTGACACACCCTAACTCCTTAGTTTCCCACTTGTAATTACGACTTTGTGGTGGTATTCATAAGACCAACAGCAAGTTAGCGAATACTACCCACATTGTAAAGCAAGAGTGGCAATGAGGAGGTTTTTAGACCGATATGAACTTAAACACAACTCTGTTGATCAACACATTTCAGAAAGCAATATACGGAGGTGGTTAGAGAATATGCATATCCATCTATGACTGCGATAAACGCTGATGAAACTTGTATTTTCAGGTTTCATTTTCCATTTGGAGTAATATTTAAATACAAAATGAGTCCACACATCAGCACTAACTTGAGAAATCCAAGCATTTATCTTGAGGACTGCTGTGTCAAGGTAATAGTTTCACCATGAAGGCCTGAGGCTGCAGGGCTCAGGTGGTACTTCAGTCGTAAATGACGACCAGGAGCAAGTTGTCCAGCCATGACATAACCATGACCAATATAATGGATATAAAATGTCTGCACATTCCTGTTAAAATGGCAGGTTTTTGTAAAAGAATGACATGAAAATAAATCATGTCAGATTTTCCCACCTTCAGTGTAAAACTGCAAAGTAAATTCCTTTTTATTTTCAGTTCACTAGCAGACACCTGAATGATTTACACTAAAATCTGGTATTTGTAGCTATTCATGATTCCCTCCACCTTGATAAAAGCCCCAGTTCCTGCTGAAGAAAACCCTAAAGTTTAACTGTGGGCATAGTGCTCTTTTTATGTGATGTGCAATATTTGGTGCCTTTTGGAATTACTGAATTATTATATGCTTTGGAATTTTTGTTAGAAAGGCTTCCGTCTAGCCACCCTAACCCAAAGCCCAGACATGAAAAATATAAGGGAATGTGAGGAATTTGGAAGGACATCCAGTTCTGAGTGATGTCACTGCCGTACCTGATTTTCTTCACTCGTTGATGACGGCCTTCACGGTGTTCAGTGGTACATCTAATGTTTCAGAAATTCTTTAACAACCTTCTAGTGATTGATATCTTTTGACAAGTGCGATACCGTACATGCTTTGTAAGCTCTTTGCGGCCCATGGTTTCAGCGATCATATGAAACCAAGAAGGGGTCAAGAAGATCCTACAAAAACAGCTGCTCTTTATTTGGCATTAATCAGAAAAATTTCATTGATGACAGCTGTATGATAATTACTTCTGATAAACACAGCCACATCCCCGATTATAAGGTGTGAACATTTATGCAAATTATTGTAACTTCTTTAATTTTCCCTAAAATGTTTCTGGATGTTTTTCCACTTAATTTTCATACGTTGTAATTTCACATTTAAGGTGGGAAAGGATCTGTCTTGATTTATCGTACTTTTTTTTTTGCCTCACAAAAACATGACATTATAACAGGGGTGTGTAGACTTTTTATATTCATTGTATTTGCTTTCTTATGCTTGTGTATATGTCTGTGCACATCTTTACCTTCATGGTAACACTCCGCCCGGTGCTGCTGTCATGCATGAAGACCCGTAGCATGTGTGGGATAAGCTGGGGTAAGTACAGCTTGAACTCTCCTCCCAGAGCCACGACTATCTGCTCGATGAGCAGGATGATGGTGTTCTGCATTGGGTTGTTGGGGGTCCAATATTCCTGCAGGTACAACAATAGATGAGGGAAAAGAACAATGTGTGCACACTTTTGCAAAGCAGCACAGCTATCAGAGATGAAATACTTGGTCTAGTTATCTTTAATGGGTAATCAAATGGCTTCCAATTATATTTAGAAAACATTTGTTTGTGTAGAGAATGTATGTGTATGAAAATGTCAATCAGCTCATGTTTAGGGCTGAAGAGTATTTTTTAAATGTATTAGGGTTCAGTTACATAAGCAGTGTTTAGTCTCTTCTAATCAAATTTGTGGGTTTTTTCCCCCTTTGGTGCAATTCGTCAAACACACTCAGATATCAAAAACAATCCAATCAGATATACCGGTCTGCTCTTCCAAGCAAACTCTAGTGCGGTTTGACTACAGTGAGAAAGTGATTGAACCCAACTGAAGGAAGTGACTCAAGCATGCTGTGTATTTTAGGTTGGGGGAATATATATATTTTTTATAGATATGGTTTGCTAAAATGGTTTGCAAGGCACTAAAATTGGGCACCACAGACAGAACAGTAGCACTGTGGAAATGTGATATGTTCTGGCTATTTGGACCAATGAACAAAATGAGAAAATAAACACAGGAAATGATACACAAAATGTTCTGAACTACTTATTTATTACTTACTCATTCAATTAGCATGGTGTCCAAGTTCGCAGTGCTTGGGTGACTTTCGTGATTTCTATCAACACTTGACAAAAGTAGGTTTAACTTTTTTCATTGGCAAATTTCTGACCAATGAATAGAAGGGTTTTATGACTACACTTTCAATCCTACATCTCCTTAGCCCTACTTTCATACCTGATACAACTTTATTAACCAAAAGCGTAAATGATCGTCTTGGAAAAAAAGCAAAGAACAGATGATGGGGGTTGGAAACAACGAGTCATACGCCTTATAAAACTGTCAAAATCTTTGGCCAGACGACTGTTGGCTGCTGTAAGAGACCTCTGAACCCCCAGCATGATTTTTATGACAAATCTGCAATAGCAATTCCCGCTTGCAGCATCTGGATGAGTAAATTTAAAAATAAATAAATAAATAAAAAGAACCATCCTTTTTTTTGTTTTTTGCACTTTTTTAATCTGTATACATGTGTTAAGTGAGACACTGGCGTAAAGGGCACCAGGAAACACAACAAGATGAAGATGAGCAGAGACCTTTCATTTTATAGTCACGCCTGTATGAATACGTAGTAAAGACAAGTGTCTGGTGCCTCATGTGGGGCTACACTGAAAAAACTGGACCCATGAAGTGGAAATATACCCCAGAAGACAAATCAAAAGACGTGAAGGTGATAGGTCACTTACACGGATCAGGGTGACGATATCGTCCATGTACGGTCGGATGTGGATCTTGACGAAGCACACCACCATACCTAGGAGAGGAACTAACTAAAAGGGAAAAAGGGCCAAAAAAAAAACAAAAAAAAAAAAAACAAACAAACAAAAAAACAGGCGCATTAGCCTTTTGCTAATAGATCATTCAGACATCATCAAACTCAATCTGATATACTATAATCATAATTCTCAGTTTCATTCTGCTAACTTTCACCATGATTTCATAAGTTATTATCTGTCTGGTAGAAAAGACCCAAGGTAACAAGTAACTTCAAAACAGACATGACTCAGAAGCAACATGTGTACATAGTACCAAAAATTCTCTGTGATACAAACAGAGCGGGTTCATCCATCCATTTTCTGTACTGCTTATTCTATACAGGGTCGCTGGGAACCTGGAGCCTATCCCAGGGAACTCATGGGACAAGGAGAGGCACAATCACATACCTAATCACACACTATGGGCAAATTTGGAAATGCCAAATCAGCCTACAATGCATGTCTGTGTACTGGGGGAGGAAACTGGAGTACCCGGAGAAAACCCCTGAAGCACGGGGAGAACATGCAAACTCTGCGGACATAGGGCAGAGGTGGGAAATGAACCCCCAACCCTGGAGGTGCAAGGCTAAGCATTAAGCCACCGAGTCCAGGGAGTTCATGATTTTGTTTATTTTTCCCAGTTTTTCAATAAAAAAAAAAAATTCTGGCTCCAATAAGTCAGCAAAATATTCTTGTACACATGTTAGTAAGATGAGTGAATTTTTTTTTTTTTTTTTTTTTTACAGTTTGTTTGTAAAATATATCTGTACTGAGGAAGTCCAGCTATTCATTCATTCTTAAAGAGGTCCCTGACTGCTGAACCCCTAGCCTAGAGTAATTGTTCATCCGTCACTCACACTTCTGACTCTGTAAGAGTTTGTGGTACACTTCATATTTGTCATAATTTCAGAGAAAACCTCAACCTTCGACAGTTACTAATAATGGGAAAATATTACGCAAGACAATGGGCAGCTAAAAAGCAGCATATTAGTGCTTATTCTACTTTTCTATGTTGTACAAACTTTTTGCCCAGCGACTACAGGCCCCTGTAGAGCGTGTGATTTCAATGTATCTGTGTGGTTTAATGTTTCACTCAATCATGAGCTTAAAAAAAATAAGCAGAGTGGTTAACGTCACATTTTGTGCCTTAAGGAGCTTGTGCGGACTGAAACAAATGGAATATACATGTGTTCCTAAGAAAGGAATGAGACAGATGACAAAAAAATAGGTTCAGAAATGCTTTTGGCTTGAAACTGCTTCATGGAGATACTGTCAATTATTTACATACTGAATCAAAGAAATTAATTCATGTTTAAACTGGACAAAAGGTAATATGAAGAAATATACATCAAGTACAAAATTATTTAAACAGGAAATTTGCAGTAGTCATGTTTAATAAAATTTAAATTACAATGACACATCTTAATAAATTTCAAATACATTGCACCCCATTCTAAAAATCTCCGTCTCTGACAGTGTGAAAGTGGATGCTTACTTCTTTTATGCTGGTGTCACACACTCGGATGACATTGAGGAAGGTGGGCATGACCTGGGGCAGGAACTGCACACACTTCAGGCCCAATGACTTGAAAATGAAGGTGACAGCCTGCACCACCATGGTGTGGTGGTTGGAGAGCGACGGGTCTCGCAGGATGCGCATCAGCGTCACTATGGCAACAGCTGGGTAAAACTCGTCTAGTGGTAAGTTGCCCATGTTCACGAGCATTTCACTGGTGCTGTAGTCGGCTAAAGAGATGAACATACGGACACAAAAGCATGCACAAAACTAGGTTTAATCGATTTGTCAGTCTTGAGTGCGACACAGAATGAACAGCCCAGGGATGTGGCCAGGAGCACTCATGGAAAAGTCGGCTTACTTTTTCATTCCCAGTGAAATCTGAAAGATGCTAGCCAATTGTGGGCATTTGCTAAAGGGATAGTTCACCCAAAAATGAAAATTCTGTCATCAATTACTGACCCTCATGTCATTCCAAACCCATAAGACTTTTGTTCATCTGCAGAAGACAAATGAAGACATTTTTGGGAGATTTCTGTTCCTCCATTTACAGTCCACTAACCAAAACTTTCAAGCTCCAAAAAGTTCAGAAAGGCATCATAAAAATTAATCCATGTGACTCCAGTAGTTTAATCCCAGTTTTATGAAGCAATACCAATGCTTTGGAGCTTAAACGTTTTGGTTACTTGGACTGTAAATGGAGGACGAGAAATCTCCCAGGTTTCATTAAAATGTCATCTTTTGTGTTCCGAAGACGAATGAAAGTCTTATGGGTTTGGAACGACATGAAGGTGAGTAATTGATGACAGAATTTTCATTTTTAGGTGAACTAGACCTTTAAGTATTAGTACACTCAAGCACATCTAGGTGTCTTGTGCTGTTCAGGAAGTGGCATCTTGAGAACATGGCTATATGAGCTACACCATTATAGATTGATTGGACAGATCCATATACTTGTGAAGAAATTTGAAGAATTTTTTTTAGATAGATTTCTCTTTTGTTGTCTTTAAGAAGAGATTAATCATCCAGGCATTTGATTGAACTGAAATCAACCTTTGTAGAAATATTTTACGATACTCGATGAAGACTCAAGTCTTCTTCATCTTTGAAATAGCTTGAAAGCTAAGTACTTCAAACCCACATTTGCTGAAATAAATGGCTATGAGAATTTGAGGAGCCAGACAGAGAGAAATATGGCCTATTTCGTATATCAAAGTTATAAAATGGCTGCCTCAGCACAAAGTGACATGCCGGCACTCCTGCTATATCTCTTTCCCTCTTCTTTTTACAGCATAAAGTCAGACTAAACAGCTGGACAAGACTTTCGAAATCTCCCCCATGAGCGCACATCTGTCAAAAGCACTTTATAATGTAATATGAAACAAGCAAGACTGCATCGTTTCAGTTCTTTCATTGGTTAAATATTGATTAAAGTTTAACAAAAGGCTTAACTTAATTTCGAAAATTCTACAACTGTCCAGAATCAGAGTGTTTAACATTAAGGGTTATTAAAGTTCTGCAGATCCTTGATGAACAACAGATCTATGATGTTATTTGAACTAATGTTGAGTCAAATTTTTTACTTTCTCACTCTCATTGTCTCACTAACCATGCACGCTTCCATCTCCGGATGTGATGGAGATAATTAAGCTGAATGGCCTGTGAGTGACAGCGTTATGCAACGCAATAAATGTAACCTGGAACCTCATTACCTTCAGCTAAGGCGGCAATAAATCTGCACAAGCTGTTTGCTCTAGTTCTGTGAATGAGCTCTGCAACTCAAGTGTCCAAAATTACACATGGGCTTGCATGGGGGATAAACTGGACACTGGGAACAAGTCTGGGGCTTCACAACCTTGAAACCCAGCAGGCAGTGCGGTTTGTGACTAGGTGCTTCCTGCGGTCGTATAAATGTCAGATTGGCCACACATGCACATTAAACAAGTACGTGTGTGTTTGTACTTGTGTGTGTGTGTTTGGACGCTGTTTTTCATGAGCCTCTATGACATCATCTCTTCATGTGTTTCCCACACACACACACAGACCCCTTTTAAATTCACTGAGGCGTTTGATGTTGGCGTGAACAGTGCTGTGACTGGCTGCCGGTAGAGTAAGTAAAATTTGGGCTGGAGGCTCACAGGTACTTGGTTTTCATTGAACTTAGGGTGCCAAGGACGGTGGAAGGAAGTTTGGGGTGGCCTATGAAATGGTGGAAACAAAGATGATGACAAAAGTCAACAAATTATATAGCCCTACAGTTATCTACCAATCAAGCCAATATATGGAGTTAAAAACATAAAATGATCAAATTAAATATGCATTGTATTATATGATAAAGCAGAAGAAAGAGACGAGAGACTATGATATAATGTTTGGGCAATATGGACACTTGTATGGAAAGAGAAATGAATTTAAAATTTACAAATAAATTTGATCTGAATTGTGAAGTCTTTCTTTGAATTCGTAAAGGGAATTCAAATGAAAATTTCACTGGCACAATCAATTAAAATTTTCAAAATCTAAAATCAAACGTTAATTTCTACTTAATTTTTAATTGACTTAAATTTAATTTTGAAACAGACTGTTCCACCAAAGAAACTACATTTCATGAATTCTCTACACCTGATTATTATAAAATTGAAGTACAGTGGTTTTGTACTCAATGTTCTTTAATGCATCTTGCCTCCTGTTGGCTGGATGTTGTTTCCAAAATACGTGTTTTATAACCCAACAAAAAGCACCTGTATTAGGTTTACCTTAGAGAGGAGTAGAGAGGCAGGTGTACTTTTCGAGCCAAGAACTGCTTGCAGTATTTCGTTAACAAACCTAAATATTGTAATATAAAGCATGCATTGTGAAAATGTCCTTCTTTCAGAAAACAATTGTTCCCAGGTGAGGCTTGGCTCCGCAACCCTCAGTTGAGTAAACAGTAACAATGCAGCTGATGATAATAAGCCATCACTGACTGCACTGATCGTAATCTTCCTCCTCTCAGCAATAAACCTGACATGAATCGCATTCATTCTTATGTCCCATGGCTCCTCATTGAAATGTGGACAGTAGCCAGTGCATAGTCTTTCTAAGATGAGGGAAAAGTGTGAGCACGTTGAAGCAGTATTCCAGGCAGCAGCAACACATGCTGAAAGAGTGCCCCAGACACTGCCCTTTACTGAAACCCTATCTCTCTGAGGGGAGATATCTCCCATTTCCTACTCCTTCATGTAGCCCCACTGTTAAAACTATTAACTCTCTCCCTACACCGAATTAAGGCAGGATGAAGAACTTTGGGCCGTATTCGGTACGCGTAGTGAGGAGTTAATACTAAAATTGCACACGGTGGTATTCAGACCTCACATATAACAACAGATGTACATGCTATGTATTAAGACAGTTGCGTGAGAAGCATGCGTGGGGTGGAGTTATCTGAAAAAAAATTAGTCGGCCCTCAGTTTTGTGCAATTCAGTGCTTGAATTTGAAGTCGATTTTTCTTGTTTTGGGCTGTAAATACACTAAAACATGGAATGGCATTCAATTATTAATATCAAACATATAAATATACTACAATTAATAAATAATATAATAATTTCTCTAACTTTCCCCCAGAAATATCATAAGTCATAAGCAGAGCATATGAATGATTGGTCAGCGTATCCTTCAAACCATGGACAACTGCTTGTGTTCTCGGCCTCAAAAAAAATGTAGGTTATTTTAATCATCTGCAGGTTATTTTTATCATCTGAATGGAGTGCTCATACAATTAACTTCAGCACATGTGCAAGTCTAATCTGGATATGGAAAACCTTCCCTGTGCAAGTACTGTCCAAACTTTCAAACATAATCCATCAACTCTAAATATGGCCCTTTGAGAGCAACGTGCCAACCACTTGCCAATGTCTAGTGTCACCCATCTTGTATAAGCTCTAAACTATGGTCCTCATCTGATGAGCGATAATCTGAAATGTTCCATCACAAGAGCAAAACATTTCCGTAGTTTTCCACGAATCTACAACACAGTTGATTCATGTGGCCCTACTCTAGGTATTTACGTAATGCTTTTCTGAAAAAGCTTTTAACTCAGCACCGCTGTGGTCTGGCTTTTTGAAATGTTCTTGGAAAACAATGAAAGTTCTTGCTAAAGACCAAAGATGTCAGCACGCTGAATTAGAATGATTTGTGGTATAGATGTTTGGACATGTTGGTTGCGTGCATGCCATGGTTTGCACCTGGTGAGGTGACAATGCTCGGAAGCTTTGCATAAGAACCTAGCTGCATATATTAATAAAAGGACCTAAGCAAAATATAAAAGTGGGTTTAAAACATCAAATGAAGAGAGACTGCCAATTCGTGAGCATTATTCTGAGCATTATTGTGTCACTATAAAAGTGCAGTTTACAAAATGTTTTTACAAGCTTTCATGTAAGCTTTTCAGTTTAGAAAAATGACCAGTTTAAGCACAATATGAATACATGAGGGTATAGTGTTGTACAGGAATGCTCTAATAAGACGACCAATGCAATCAATGCATTGCAGCAACGTTCCACTGAAAAAAACATGTTTTTTAATCTCAGTGTAATCATTTCCTAGTAGATCATAACAAAAAGCTATTACCAAACACTGCGTTTACCTGAGTCTTGACTGGACTTTGATTCTGAGAGGCTCACAGCAGAAGCATCGCGTGATTGGTCAATCATGCCAATGTTGACCTTATGCTTATAGGGGTCCAGTGCGCCAAGAAGGCCAAGCACACGGATGGCCTGGGAAAGAAAAGCAGCATTTCAAAACAAGGCATAATAGCACTACGCTGTCTTAGTGCCTGGTTTCACTCGACAATACAAAGTGTTGGAATGTTTGGGAAAAGTGCTGCAGCTGAACTACTAAAATCTGCACTGCATCATGTTACACTATTATTCAAGATTTTCACTGAACTTAAAAATGGGAGAGGCTGTACTGAAAATGCAGGTATACGGAATTTATAATGCTGACACACAGCAATTTAGGTAATGAGGGTTTGTTACAAGAAATGGAGACTGGGAGAAAGATTCTGCTTGAGTGGTGTAGTCAGTAAATCAAAGGACAAACTCGAAATCTAAGTGAGGACCTAGGTAAGTGCATAATAAACGAAAGCTAGTGCAGAGAAGTAAAAGTGTTCTCCTAGATGCTGAAATAAAAAGTTGTGTTATTCTAGGCAATGAAATAAAAGTTAGCTGTTATTCTAGATATCCAAGTAAAGGTTAGGTGTTACCCCAGATACTGAAATTAAATTGTTGTGATATCATATATACTGAAGTAAAAATTAACAGTTATGTTTGATAATGAAGTACATGTGTTATCCTATATAATAATCTAAACGCTAAGCATTATCCTAAATAGTGAAATAAAATTGTTGTAAATATTAAAGAAAATGTTAAGTATTATCCTACATTTTTAAGCAAAATTGATGATGAAAATGAAGATAATGAAGATGATAAAAATGAAGTGTCATCTTAGATACTGAAGTAAAAGTTAAGTGTTCCACCGATGCAGTTTCCTTTTTTGAAACCAATCAAAACCTAGCCCAGTTTGTCCTGCCTCCAGCACCCCAAAACTACGAGCCATGAAGAAGAGAATACGTCGACCATTGTGAAGAAGAGTAGGTTTTAGGGGGTTTATTGGTTTTACAGTGCTGTGATTTGCCCAATTTCTTCTGTTTTTGTGTTTATCTCATACTAAATAGTTTTAGATCTTCAAACAAAATCCAACAAAAAACAAGGGCAGCCTGAGTAAACACACAATATGGTTTTTATTTATTTATTCATTTTATTGAAGCAAAAGTTATCCAACAGCTATCACCTATGTGAAAAACTAATTGCCCCGATTAAATTTAAAATCTGGTTGTGTCACCTTCAGCAGCAATAACTGCAACCAAACACTTCCAATAACTGGAGATCGGTCTTTCGCTTACTTCTAGGACTAGGACTTACTCCTACGCTTTTGATCATTGTCTTGCTGCATAATCCAGTTGCGCTTGAGTTTTAACTTACGGACTGAAGATTGGACATTCTCCTTTAGGGTTTTCTGTTAGAGAGCAGAATTAATGTTTCCCTCAATTACTGCAAGTTGCCCAGGCCCTGAAGCAGCAAAGCATCCCCACGCCATCACACTGCCACCACCATGCTTGACCGTAGGTATGATGTTCTTTTTGTGGAATTCGGTGTTTGGTTTATGCCAGATGTAACGTACCCGTCTTCCAAACAGTTCCACTTTCGACTCATCAGTCCACAGAACATTCTCCCAAAAGGTTTTAGGATCATCAAGGTGTGTTTTTGCAAAATTCAGATGAGCCTCAATGTTTTTACCTCACCACTCTTCCACGGATGCGATTTTTGCCCAGTGTCTTTCTGATAGTGGAGTCATGAACAGTGACCTTTATTAATGCAAGAGAGGCCTGTAGGGCCTTTGATGTTGTCCTTGGCTTTTCTGTGACTTCCTGGATGAGTAGTTGCTGTGCGGAAGAATTTTGGAGGCTCAGCCACTTCTGGGAAGTTTCACTACAGTGTCGAGTTTTTTCATTTGGAGATAATAGCTCTCACTCTGGTTTATTGGAGTCCCAGAGCCTTTGAAATAGCTTAATAACCCTTCCCAGACTGATGTATTTCAATCACTTTCTTCCTCATTTATGGAATTTCTTTCAACTTTGGCATAGTGTGTTACTGGGTAAGACCTTTTAACCAACGTCACGTTGTTGAAAAAGTTCTATTTAAGTGTTGATTTGATTGAACAGGGTTCGCAATAATCAGGCCTGGTTGCGTCTATTCCAGCTGAACCCCATTATGAATGCAGTGAATACGTTTTCACATAGGCCCAGTATGCTTAAATAAATAACTTAAATCATTTAAAAACTGTATTTTGTGTTTACTCAGGTTGCATTTGTTTTATCTTAGATTTTGTTTTCATTTCTGAAACAATTTAGTATGAGATATACACAAAAACAGAAGAAATCAGGAGGGGGCAAATACTTTTTCACAGCATTGAAAGTCTTGTTTTGAGGAAACTAATATCGGCAACTTGATTAGCATATTTAGAGTCATAAATTAATCTGATTATAATTTATTTAGCAAAGAATCATTAGTGGAGAATAAAATGTAAAAAAAACTGCATTTATTTACTGCTGAAATGTGAAAAAGGTGAACTTCCCCTTTAAATGTTATCCTGATCCTGGCTGAAACTTTAAGTGTTATCCTAGATACTTTGCTAAAGGCAGAAAGATACTGTCAGTAAATTATCATTTTGACCCATACTGAGGGCCAAACGTGGTCTTGATTTTAAGATGAAAGCGTTGTCAGACAGAACTTTATAATCACAAGGTCCTGATGATCATTCTATCAGTGAGGAGTCAAGAGACTAAAATGTTTAGAATGGATGTTTAGACTACAGACAAGCATGCCAAGCACCGGCATGATGATGACTTAAGTTAGCATGAGAGTGTGCATTCTGAAAACATGCCCGTAATGTAGTGCAGAGGACCTTGGAGGACATGAGTTTTAAATTGGCTTCTTGCAAATTTGAAAAATGTCTCTGAAAAATGTATTTTCAGAGACATAACATAAATCCCACACAACATACGTAGTACATACATAGAAGCTACCTTTTGAAGAACTACTGATTTTGGCTATTGACTATTGAAGATACTATTGATTCTCAATAGTTAGAAAATACATTCTGGCATATTTCAAAGAATTTATTACCATGATATTCAAAAAGTGTAATGGAAATACCTTCCCTTCCTGACCAGTTCAATTCTATTCATATCACTTGCTTTTAAAGTTATGGTCACATCTCTGGCATGACGACCCGAGCATGTCTCACCTCTCGCCTGATGCCCTGGTTCTGCTCTGTTTTTAGGAAGTTGAGCAGCACCTCGAGCAAAGATGGATACTTCCTGTAGGGTTCCACCACATAGCCGGTACTGGCCACCTGTTGGCCCAGAGTCCACAGCGCCACCTGGTGGGTGATAAAGACAGGGTTTACTGATGCACACTCCTTTACGCAGCTAATGAGATTAAGATATTTAAAGCAAAAATTAATTAAAAGGAATTCTATAATTCCTGTATTGCTAATAATTCATTGTACTTTGGTCAGTTAGAATTGTGCAAAAGAAACCAGTTCAACTTGTCCTGTGCCCTGATACTTCTAATTCACAATTAGCCAGTTTGTTATTTTTGTGTGAAGTATTCCTTTAAAGAAGTAACTCAAACTCTAGGTCAAAATCTAGCTGTTGATTAATTTTCTATTACAGCATGTCTGACAATAGTATTGTCTGTATTTCAAATGATAGGCGTATATGTCATTTCTATAGTAAAAATTCCTTCTTGGGGACTTGTATGGAAGACACATGCTCCGCATAGTCCAACAGTAAAAAGATTGTTATTTAACAACAACAAAAAATGAATAGTTGCACTGGTGAGGCTTTCTGTAAGGACATGTTTATTTATGAAAGAAGATTTTAAGGTAAAACTATTGTTTTGAGTTTTCCACTGCAGGAAAAGTCTTCAGAACAGAGGAATTTGCAACTAGTGACAAGCTGATTTTTTTAAATCTTATATTAACTTTGAGTTAAAAGGGGGAAAAAAAGGCTGGTGAGGGAACAACTGTTTGTAACTGTTGCAACAAAGGTAACAACAGGAAGTTGCTTCGTGGACGTATGACAGCATTATGTGCCTATAAATGGTTAATAAGCATAGCGTGTTGATGTCTTCGGCAAACTGCTGTCATATAAGGGGAATAAAACAGTTCAGGACATGCTTTTACAGAAAAGTAATCAACTTTGAGGTGGTAGCAGTAACTCCGCTTTGCACATCGGCCACATCACAGCATCCTGTTGTTGATTTTCCTATACCAGCATGTCTTGTCATGTTCTATTCCTTAGCAAACCGATTCTAGAAAGCACTATTTGGTAAAACGAAGCTCATTTAAAAGATTAGACAGTGAATATCTACATGGCATAATTCATCCAGAACCTTTTGTTGTTCACACTACAACACACAGCTGAAAATAAATCTCAAAAGGAAACTTTTGAAATAGAGAAAACAGGAGACGCAGCTAATAAGTGAGTTTTTTTGTTTTGTTTTGTTTCTATAGCTTCTGTTTTCCTTTCAAAACCCCAAACCTACTTAAATCACCTTGGCTTTATGACATCTCTGAAGACTGTAGAAGGAAAAGTTATTAATGTGGGAACTGGACCTTATCATAGCTGTGTTAACTACTACAGATTCACAGCACCTGCACTGAAGTTGGCTCCAAGCAACAGAGAAATGTGGTTTTGTCATTTCGCCAAGATTTACAATGGGAACTCTGTCACTGAGAAGTGAGAAGAGGGAAAAGCAATACACCGCTCGTAACAAGCATGCCGTGACTAACAGCGCTGTTTAATTTACTGTAGGGGCAATTTTGGAAATTAACAAAATTAACAATATGCTGACCTGCACATATAAATAGCTTCACATGGCAAATAAAAAAACAATTACAAGAGGGGGAAAAACCGTGAATGAGACTTAAAATCATTTTTCATTGTTGTTAATGTCATTCTGAAACAAATCCTGGATGTGCAAAATCCTGGAAACAAATCTGCTGCTTGTGAACTGCATAGAACCACATAACGGAATAGGAAGTACCAGAGAAAATACCAAGAATTATCTCTGATAAAAGTCCTATATCAGTTGGAAACTTAAATTTGTGCTAGAGCTAGACTTTTTGGTCATTTGGTCATCATACCTGTCTTTTGGCCAAGGAGGACGAGTCCTGAAGCATGTCCATGATAATGGGGAAAAGCTCATCCATCCACTTTCTCATCTCCAGACCACTCACCTGCCACCACACACACACACACACACACACACACACACACACACAGTCAATTACAAGCAAGGGTTTATTTATTTATTTTTTTTTAATCTGGTACAATTTATTGTATAATAACCATCCCTTAAACAATTTTCTTAATCACACAGCAATACTAGAACAATAATGGTTTCATAATACATGTTTACTCCCCATAAAGGTAGATTTTCAATACAATTTACATACCATTTTGTCTACATAAAACAAGCATTACTCTATCCATTCTCTCAAACCCCCTCTTCCTGACCTTCCTCTCTGGTACATGTCCGACTGCACTTCCTGTCTCTTCTCTGGCATCATCTGCACCATCTGTTCTCTGAACGGCTACGCTAACCCTACTCTTTACATTCTTGTGGCCCTGCCGTATCCGGTAGCTCAACTGCTCAGAACAGCATATGGGGTTATTTACACAGCATGACAGATCACAGGGTCAGAAAGGAGCGAAA
The DNA here is from genome assembly GCF_023375685.1 of Ictalurus furcatus. NCBI lineage: Eukaryota > Metazoa > Chordata > Actinopteri > Siluriformes > Ictaluridae > Ictalurus > Ictalurus furcatus. The sequence continues at coordinate 7,866,294 of NC_071259.1, forward strand.
GGTCCATACCTGAGCCAACTCCCCAATGGTAGCTAGGACGCTAATGACTACGCCAGGGTTAGGGTCTGGATCTTTCAGCTTCAGGATGAGCGCCTATATGAAAATCAATGATAATTCAGTGAGCCTATACACAAATAACATCAAATATTACAGAAAGGTGGAGTGAGCAATAGTAAGGTCTTTTTCAGACCTTGTATTACATACAGGCAACATGCAGAATACACATATATAAAAAAAATGTAAATGAGAATTGCAAATATTATCTTCTACTTCCTACCACAACCACCAGACAAAGACACTAATTAAATAACCTTAATACAATTAGTGGAGGGTATGGCCAAGAAATTATATCACTGTAATGTCGCCATCAGTTGTGATAGCTACCAATCAATCAATCAATCAACTGATAAATATCACTGTATTGGTATAATGTGGTATATGGTATACAGTATGATTATACTTTGAGAATGGGCTCCATGTAAGGCCTGATGAGCCGAGGGGCATTGGACACGAGGTGGCCCAGCATGCGGGCGCTCTGCTCCTTGTTCCGGCCCACACCGCTGTGCTCCAGCTCAGTCAGGATCTGAAAAAGAGCAATGTTATGTCAGTATGGAGCAATGAAAAAGGAGGACACGATGTTACCACAAGGATGATCCATACCATAGTTCAAAAAGAACTTAAGAAGCAAAATTTGTTCCTAATCCATATCATGAGACATATTAAACACTGATATATTCAAGATCTCCAGTGAATTTGTAATGTTCCTACAAAATGGCATCCTGTAAACTGTTCCAAACAGAATATATATTCTGTCAATAGGTTATGTAAAAAATGTTTGTTCTTGGCATAAAAGTTGGTTGAACAATTACCCCATCTGCTGGCAGCTCACGAAACTACACCCCGATACAGAAACCTCTGCAACATACTTCCCATAAATTATGGCTCGGAGTTTAAATCAACGTGTTAACTTTATACTAATTCGTTTCAGAAATGTGCAAGACAGACTCAAACAAATTTATTTAAAAGGCAAATTGCTACCTGGATGAGCATCTTGCGCAGAAAGGGCATGACGAAGGCCGGGTTCATGCTGCTGAGGCGGCCGATCGTGCAGATGGCCAGCTCTCGAATCTCAAACACTTCGTCGTTCAGTGCCACGAAGAGAGCCTGCAGGTTCTCGGCCTGGGCCAGGTGGGCATCGAAGCGTTCATCCAGAGACGCCAACACACAGTAACGTATGTCAGGATCTGAAAATATCATGAAATAGGAATTAAAGTAAATGTTATGACAGAGATGGAGCACTGTTTAAAAAAAAAAAGCCATGGTAGCACAGTTTTCAGCATATGGCAAAATCAGCTTATAGTTATTCATTTTCAAAGAAGATAACAAGCCTCCATAATACACTGCCAACACAGCCGCATTTTCAGTAGGATAAATGGTGGAGAAAGCAGTACAGCATATGCAGGACATTACTAAATATTTCATGTTTACAGAAAAAAAAAGACCAGTATGGTCAAAAATTAAGGTGACAATGATTCATCGTGTATGCTAGCTGGACCATTCTTAGCAATCAGTGGGTTGGATATTTTTGTGACACTACCTTTATCAACTAACTACTGCCATTTCAAATTTCCATATCTGTTCATACAGGTATACTGTCACGTTTATATTTACATTTATTCATTTAGCAGACACTTTTATCCAAAGCGACTTACAAACGAGGAAATACAAGCAACGCGATATATCAAGCGGAGAACAATGCAAGTAGTGCTACCATACAAGATCTTTTAATTGAGTTCTAGAAAAGCAGTGTGCGCAGAGTCGAGGTGTAAGAGCCAGAGCAAGTTTAATTTATAAATAATATGGGGTTGGCGTTTTAGGGGTTAGTTAAGTGTTCACGGAAGAGGTGGGTCTTTAGCTGTTTTTTGAAGAAAGTGACAGATTCTGCGTCCGGATTGAGGTTGGAAGTTCATTCCACCACTGAGGGACAGTTAGTTTGAAGGTTCTGGAAAGGGACCTTGAGCCACTCTGAGTGGTAACTACTAAGCGTCAGTCGTTAAGCGATCGCAGATTGCGTGAGGGAACGTAAGCCTTCAGGAGAGTGTTGAGGTAGGGGGGTGCTGATCCAGACAAGGTTTGAACAAGAGCATCAAGGCTCACCTTTATTGAAAAAGACAAAGGCATTTCTTTCTTCCCTTCCTTCCTTCCTAATCCTGGTCAGGGTTAATTTTTTTTATGTAGCATATTTAAAAAGTGCTCAAACAGGTCTTTCAAAAGTCGAGCAGGAAAAGGACCTTAAGGAGTGGATGTTGGTTTCATATTGTTGACTATGTCTGCTAAGGTTGGAAGAGAGACAGGTTCAAAACAGTCGAGCAAACAAGAACTTGAAACAGAATTAGCCAAATCAATATTAAAGGGTTTAATATGTGATCTGATCATATCCATCTTATTTACAAAAACGTTTTTAAAATGTTCACAAGCATTAGAGGTTAAATCTACCGACGGTGAAGTAGCCGAGTTTAGCACCTTGATCAATTCATAAAATCTGAATTTTATGCTGGTATTTACTGCGAGAATCTTTTGAACATTTCATAGGAAATCTGCAGCTTGTCTCTCTTCCACCTATGTTCAGTTTTCTTTTTATTGTTTTGCTTCAATAAATAAGTGTATTGTATTTAAAAACTGTATTGTGTGTTTACTCAGGCTGCTTTTGTTTTCATTTCTGAAACAATAAATATGATATACACACAAAAGCAGAAGAAATCAGGATGGGGCGAATACTTTTTCACAACACTCTGCATTCACACACATTCAAACTTGGGGCAAATTTTCTGACCTACCACAACATTTGGTCCAAACCGCTAAAACTGAAACCGCTTTCAGATAGGAAGTGTAATTAAAATGTTTCTCATTTGCGCAGGAAATATTTTAGTACTTAGGAAAAATTATGCATGACTGCTGGATTTAAGCTGCATCATTGTAAGTGGTTTTAATTCCAATTTAATTAATATTTTTAATAAAGGCACTCAGGAGTACGAGCCTAAGCATGGAGCAGTTAAGTGGCCTGCCTGTCCTTTCTTTGTGTAGGCAGTTTTGGTCCGAGTCATCACTACAACAACAGATGCGCATATAATTATCAGTATAATCATCAGATTTAAGAAATAAATTTGATGGGCCCTGTACAACCTGCACTGCTATTATTAACAACATAACCTACAGTTGCAATAACACAGTCTTTCCCACCTGGATCTGTGATGCCTACTACCAGCAGTTTGCTGAGGACGTCGGCTACCACCTGCACGGCTGTCTGGCTGACCACGTGACCGTGACCGCTGATCAGGTGGATGGAAGGTGTGAGGAGACGTGAGCAAGTCCGTGCTGCCTCCATGCGGATTTCTTTGTGCTCGCTGTTCAGAAAGTGGTCGGCGCAGTGGCGCACAAATTGCGTTAAGGAATGTCCTAGAAAAAAAATACAGCAGGTAAGAAGGGTTAGCGCAGGCTGCTTCCACAAATGAGCCTTCATCATGTGGTTTGCTAGCACAGCACATAAATCAGTAGCCTTTAGCGCAAGGGTTAATATTAAGTTGCCGTATTTCTCTCTGACTCTTCAAGGACAGTTTGAAATGTTAATTTACTAGGCATGCTCAAACGGTGTTTTATCGTAATCATACATACCGTCATATGTAGACTATTTCCTATGTAGAGAGCATATTATCTTCATCTACCTTATTCTAGGGTTGAATAATGTTACAGGCTCTTTAACATTCAAATGCATTTAAATACTAAACTATTTTAAGACAATTTGTAAACTGCACAACTAAATAACACACTACTATTCAAGGTTTTGGACACACCTGCTCATAGAAGGGGTTCCTTCATTTTTCATAGTCTCCTCCACAGAAATAAACATCAAAACTGTTTTACATTTTAAATACTTCCAAACCAGCTTCATGATGGATCTTCACTCAGGGGTTGTTTTTTTTTTTGCTTCGAGTTCTCAAATAGGCAGAGCACTTGTTGACTGCGTGCTTCCAAATAAAAATCTGACTGGGGACGCAATTTAATTTTAAATTCATTTTAAATAACTCCTTTATTAAAACATCTTTAAGACTATGAAAACTATATCCTCAGTTGACTGTGTCCAAACTTTTGGCAGGTAGTGAAACAAGGTGCCGCTGAATAACATACTGACGGCAAAAATCTCCCACAACATTTAAAGAGAAAGAGATACAAATGAAAGTATGTTCTACCCTCAAACTCAAAGCTGCCCAGGGTGCGCAGAGCCAGAGTGATGCTGCCAACATCACTGGCCTCAGGGATGTTGGTGAGGCTGGGTGAGGACAGCTGGTGTGCAAGGCCTTTGGGCATGCCGGGATGCCGTAACGGCTTGTGCATCAGCACCAGCGACAGCATCTTAAGCAATCCATCCTGGATATCTTTCTTAAGTTGAGGAATTTGTCGGCTCAGGTCGTAGAGTACGGCTGTCAACGCGGGGCTAGGATAGAAAGAACACAATCAGCATGACAGAGTATATTACACGGAGTTGAGACAGATACAAGAAAAATAGAATCAAAAGCTGAGTTTGACATATGATGTTCAGAAAAAAAAAGTCATGATTTGCATATTATGCTAAAATATTCACTATTACAAATAAATACAGATGTGTGGTTTACAAAGTAATCCATTTCATTGCTACGAATTCAATAAAGTTTCAATTTCATTATTAAGAACTGGACGGTTTTTAAAATTCAAAGCTATATGTTTGTTTATTTTGCTTTTTGGTTTTCCTCAGTTATAAAAAATAAAACAAGACACAATAAAAATCTACTTTATCCAGGTCACGAATACAACCTGTTGTTCTTGCTATACTACTCAGTACAGCAGTGTGTCATGGACAAACCTATAATCATCAGTTACCTAAAAAGACATTTGTTTATAAGTACACTACCGGTCAAAAGTTTGTAGACACTTGACCGAAATGTTTCTCATGATCTGAAGGTGTATGATTAACTGTTTGAAATCGGTGTTATAGACAAAAATATAATTGTGCCAACATATTCATTTCTTTTATTAGAAAACTAACATTTTATTTACAAAAAAATCTTTTTTTAAAAGGATGACTTGAGCGAAATATTCTGAAAAGCAGCCGATAAGAGTCCAGCGTAGGTGGGAACTCCTTTAATACTGTTTAAAAAGCATCTCAGGGGGATTCCTCAAGAAATTGGTTGAGAAAATGCCAAAAATACATTTCTGAAAATACTAGGTGAAAAGGGGGTCTACTCTGAAAATGCTAAAATACAAAATTATTTTGGATTTTTTTTTTATCACAACATAATTCCCATAGTTCCATTTGTGTTATTCAAGAGTTTTGATGACTTTATTATTAATCTAAAATGTTGGGGGATAATAAAAATAAAGAATGAGTGTGTCTAAATTTTTGACTGGTAGTGTAGATAGCTAGAGGTAACATTATGTTCTGTCCCTCTCATCATGCATATTTCAACAATGAGGAGTCAATCTGTGTGTTAGTGACTAGAACACAATAATATGCCATTTCAAAACAGTCATAGTAAGCAAAAATGTCTACCAGCAACTAGCTAATGTTAACTGGAGGAAACATCACTAAAAATTGCCATCCGTGCATGTATCGACAAAGTTAAGTCAGTCAGTATGTGAGAGACTTCGACTACTCTCGGTCAGTCAGTGAGTCAGGTCCATTAGGGACCATTCCTGCTTGATGGACTGCATTAGTTGTTTTTAGTGGAGACTGGACAAAAAAAAATGTTTTTTTTGATTCAAGCATTGTAATTATTACCTAAGTCCAACAGCTAACATTGGCTCTAGAAGCTCCTTGATATCTTGATGAATGCTGGGTCCCAAAGCTCTAGACAGCATGCTGATACAGGTGAAGACAGTGGCATCTACCTGCATGGTCTTCTGTCTCCTGAAAGAGAGGAAGGATATGACAAAGGGTATTAATATCAACTGGATAGCAATGTCATATACCGTATTCGCAATTTAACGTCAGTTGCTCTTTTCTATCCTGAACCGAAAAAAAGTCTAATTCAGACAGGAATGATTTTTAAAAAACCAGACATGCTACTGTGGTGTTTATTAGTTCTTACTTGTGTGCAAAGTCCTTCGGTGGCAGGGCTGCTTTAATGATCTCGAGGATCTTGGAAAGGTATGGCTGAATCTCAGTCCTCACGGCCACCACTAACAGCCCGAGGGCCTGGAATGCAGCTGTGCGCTCTTTTTCTTTCTTCAGACAGCCCAGCAGGTGACCCATTGTGTCTGACAAATACTGATCTGAAAACACATGGGCAGGAAGTAGACTGACATCAAAGTTAAAGATTTAACATGTTAATAACTATTAACTCATAATTATCCATTATTAAGGCACTACATCAAGAAATATTGCAGGAAGTTAACACAAATTAGGGGTAATAATGGGGCATATACTGCCAAACTGCCAAAATATTTGAAACGATCAACTATTTCCAACTAAATTTGATATCAGTCCCAGTCATAGATTTGAATATTAAAACAAGTTATCCAGGGTCACTACCTGTGAAGGTATGTGGCTGGAAGGCTGCGAGACGAGGCAACAGGTTGAGGATAGTCATCTGGATGAGAGGATTTTTAGTGGTCCTGTACTTCAGCACCCAACGGCACACCTGATAAAACAACATGTTAACAAGTGATATATAGGAAAATATCAGTCTGTCTTAAAGGACAAAGTGCAGAAAACATGCATAAGAAGAGGGCAGAATCTTGATCTTAATCATTCCGTGAATGCAGTTAAGGAGCTTTTATTCAGCATCTTTTACACCACAGTGCTGCTGAATTCTTGAATATGATTGGTCTGAAGGTGTTAACTGATTTTCTATAACAGTTTGGCTCGGACAATACTTCCTGCTGTTATTCAAAGCACAGGTTTATATGAATGTAGTCAAGTCAATTTTCTGCCAAATAAAGCACTGAGGATGTCAGATAGTTAATTTAGTGGCTTCTAAATAACGTGGCAAGATGCATCTTATTAACTTTAAGAGAAAGAAAAGAGAGGTTTGTGATGGGTTCTTAAATGTTATGGCGACCTGACAAAATGAGATTTCTGTGTGAACTTCGGGATGCTTCACCTGGTCAAAGCGCTCCTCCATCAGCTCGCGACAGTAACGGCTCTCTACCAGCGTGCTCTTAGAAGGCACTGGCACAGCACCAAAGTTGAGGAAGCACTGCTGGCTGCTGTAACCCAGGAGCCCGAGCAAGGCGTTGGACTGCGGTGGCTGCACCGACTGGAAGCTGGTGAAGGGTGTGATGTAGCGTGGCTTTGTGCCGAAGCCCATCAGCTCCTTGCAGTACTTATCGTGAACCAGCTGCTGCTGTGTGATCTCATCCATCTCCTCTCGCATTCGCTAAAGAGGAGAGGCAGGAACAGTGTGTGAGAAACGGAGAATAAATGAGGCACAAGATAAACGGACATGGAGTTTAAAGCACAATGCTTGTCCGTTTACTTGTTGTACAATGAAGAGGAAAGTAAGACTCGTACCTCTCCCTCCATGCTGCTGATGCGAACCAGCTCGTTCAGAATCAGCATGGCACCATGGCACCGGTCATCCTTGTTCATGCCTTTCTCTTTAGCCAGTGTCTCGTCAAAACCTTTCTCTGCCTCTTCAAACGTTTGCTGTGGACCGAGATTGTATCCAAAACATTGTTAATTTAAACAACTGAAGTGGAGTAAAATCTTTAGGATTAGTATACAGCTTACAGTGCAAAGGTTTGCATTTCCTTGTTTTCAATGTGAAAAACTGTAAATCTATAACCTATCGTTTCCTGCTGAAACCATGTTACAATGTGGCCTCAATTCAAATTCAGCAGTTACATTATTAGCTAGCTCAAAATTCTGCATCCTTAACTCTAGTTAATTTATTTGAATGTGCTTCATTATGATGTCTAACGACTTCAAACAAGCAATACGTTTACTTAATTTAAAGCCTAAACAATTCAAACACAGCATTTTGCTACGAGCAGTAAAGTTACGAGTCAATGGAAAAAAAAAAAGAAAAAAAAAAAAAGAGAGTTATCGCTAGCGGGAACAAGGTCACAAAAATCCAAAATAAACAGCAGGACCCCAAAAGTCCTTAGACACAAGTGGGGGAAAAGTCTCGATCTATAACTGGGCAGTAATTAGCTGAAACTCCAAACAAATACATCCCCCATCACTTTAGTGGTTTCTATAAAGTCATAACCCTCCAAAACCTAAGCTGCCTATTTTAGAAATGTACTCTTCCACCATGCCATGTGAAGTGCTGAGAGCTCACCTTGTACCACTGAGGTTTTTGCATTTCCTTGGTCTCTCTCTGTGTGGTGAGGATGAGGCAGGCTCTGAGAGCGGACACTGCTCCCTCACGGATAGCCTGCTTAGAGTCCCACACCGCGTAGAAGATGTTGTCAAAGAACGGCTGAACTTGTTGAAAGAAGAATGTGGGGGCGCTGACGGCCAGTTCCCGCAACACCAGCACCTGCAGATGAAAAGACAAACAGTTTTGGCACGATTATGGCCAAAATGATAATCCCGATTATTCTGATCAATATTGAGATCTTGATTATTTATCACGATTATTCATTGATTTTAGGGACAACATATTTTTACTGCACTTTCACATTTAAATAAACAGACTGCTGCTTTCACCTCCATGTTGTGCTACATTCCTGCTAATGTACAAATCTTTGCATCAAATTAAACTGATCCTTAAAGTGCATCATCTTGTAGAAGCAAAATATAAATAAAATTGTACCCAAAATATAGGATAAGTAAAAATAAAAATGCCATTAACCAAATGAAAATATGAAATCAAATATAACAATATGCAACCAAATGAAAACAATTCAGGTGTATGCAGAAAAGGCAATAACAGGGTTTCCAGGAGGAGAGACGCAACACAATCTCTTTAATAATAATTACAAAAATTTAGGAGCACAGTTGAAGTTTTTTTTTTATTTTTATTATTTTTTTTAGAGATGGCAACATTAATGTGCCACAATATAACGCACAAGTAGGCATGAGAAAACTTGAGCTGGTCAATTATGACAGAATTTAGGAACGTAGTGTGAGCCATGACTAATTAATTTACCTTCTGATAAACTAAATTTAATATTTTCAGTTAATTTTACAGACTGTATGCAAAAAACAACCGTTAACCTGTTTCACCTTGTAAGCAAATACAATAAACCTCAATGTTCAGTGTTTGAAGTCTGCTCCTCTTAAATGTATTTAAAGCTACACTGTTGGACATTTTCCACTGTCATGGTTCTGGGCTGGAGTCAGTTCTTGAACTGCTCTGTGTATATTGTGTATATATCTGAATAATCTCATACAGGATGTGATTGGGTGAGTTCATTTATCCGTCAGATGCAAAGCGCTTTAGTTTAATGGTGTTCATTAGGGATGCACCGATCAGGATTTTTTTCGACCGAAACCGATCCAGATACCAATCTTTTTTAATTTAAGCTTTAATCAGGTTGTCTGTCATAAACAGTTAAATGTAAGCTCTCTGCTCATGGTCACTGTTAATTGAATTAAAATAATAGCAATGAGAAATACTGTTGGTTAATTGATAAATAAACAAGCATAAAATATTTATTTTTAAATATCTTAAACAATAGTCCTAATTAAAAGTAGACTAACACAAACATGATCCATATTAGGAAAAAGCCTAATAGCTTTCTAAGGAGATAGCGAACTTATCTTAATGTCAAATTGATATTAAATGCAACCCATAGTAATTAAACATCATTTAATTTCTCATTTTATTTATATTTTATGAAGTTATTATAATATCTATTTTTTATTTAAATGATTAATGACTAAGCACATTTTCTGTCTTTACATTTTATTAGTTTTCTGTTTGTTTGTTTGTTTATCAGTTGTTCCTTTTAGATCGGTTCCCCAGTATGTCTGTTGATAATATTGTTTTTGGGGGGATTAAATTAAAATATGGAAACTGGAGTTGACTTTTCTGATGATATCTGGGAACCTTAAGTTTAAATGAAGTGACTACGCTATGTATTTGAGTTAGTGAAGAGCGTGAAGGAGAGCAGCAGCGTACTCCTTCTGAACAGTTGCTAATTTTGATTATTATTAAATAATTCCTCACCAATCTTAAAGAAGTTTAAATTAACCCACCTTGTAGCATTAGCATTATTATTAATTTACTCCGCCTGACGTCGCTGTGTCTAAACAAGCAGGTGCAAGTTCAGGTCATTTTGCAGGAACAATAAAAGATGGCGGTTTGCGAGATTGGGAAGTTGACAGAAGCAGATAATGTTCAGTGTTACTCTTGTCATCATAATGGCTTCTCTGCAGTATTTACACACTTGTTTGGTTGACTGAGGAGATGAAAAGCAGTGTGAAAGTAACTGTTGCGCGGTGTAGATGCATTTTGGACTTCCTGTAGTTTTTATCCTGATTGTATTATACAACTCTGAACAGGTCACTCGCCGGAAAAATATTTATTCACAGTCACACAAAATACTTATCAGTCGCAAAGTGAAATTGTCGCACTGTAGAGCCCTGAGTTTATCTGCAAAGTTTTTTCCTGTTCGGCGTGATGTTTAATGTCCCCGACAACCTCTATAGTGACATTTAGCATCGTGCTAATGTCCTGATTTCCCCTCGCGCAAGCGCTGGAGAGCGCAGCGAAACTGGTAGCTTGAGCGCTAAAATGCTAACTCCAATTCCAGATTTTTACATTAAAATATGACGTCATCCCTGCGCCAGTCTATGTGATTGGCTGCAAATTTATTAAGCGCTTGATTTGATCTGTAGCTGACTTTTCTATGAGCGGAGGACGAACTTTAAACGGCAATATCGCAGTCGATCATGTTCATTTAATCGTGGGCAGTCAAAATCGTAATCGCGATCGATATTTGATTAATTGTGCAGCCCTAGGTTCTAGTACCCATGATAGACCATGAAGACCTAAGCCCTGTCGTAAAGAAAAAAAAAGAGCTCTAAATCATTACGCGCACTGTGATGCTACGGTGTGTTAGCCTTCGAGGGCCGTGGGTGTACAAACTGAGCATTTGGTATACAGCGTGGTCAAGCTCAGCATCATTTTCCTTATGAAGATTAATGATGCAATGCTCTCATTAGGTAGAGATGAAGCAAGGGATGAATCCCACTGGCACCACTATCAGCAGATAGGCGAATGGCATTGTGGGTATTGCAGGAAAGCATTGCTGTTACAAGTGAAAATAGACCAACGTGCCGATGAAAGAAGTTAATAAATCTTAGATCACACTGTAATTATAAAAATGAATATGCCAGTTGTAAAGGTGGATTTTTCCTTTAAAGCCCACTCCATAGTAACTCCATAATGAGCAATGAGACAATGTACACGTGCATACAAGAACCATTAGTGAACCATTCGGGACAGGGTCTTTCCAGTGTTTTTCACTAGAGGTCGACTGATTAATCGGTTTTGCAACGCTGATAGTTTTTCCCGGTTGCGTCCGTTGCCGGAGCGGCTGAGAAGGGTCCGAGGTCATTATACAGTACGAGAGCGGCCTCTATAGCCGAAATAAAAACCATCCCCAACAAATTTTGTTGTTATTTGAAGTGTTTTATTAATTCATTTTGGATGTCTGTATTTTTATTTGGAGTATTACTTTTTGGTTCAGTTTGGAAGGATATCTTTAATGTATTTTAATATTTATCAATAGTAGGTTAGTATATTAATATTATTTAACTTAAAAAAAAATAGAATACATTTGCATGGTACAGTTAGTACTGTTAATTAAGTTCAGCAATATTTTACTTTCAGTGTTATGTTGTCATTCAGAATCAATTCTGAAAACTATTGGTTGATTAATCGGTTATCAGCAGGTACTGCCTAACGCAGTTATCGGTAAAATCCATTATCGGTCAACGTCTATTTTTCACCCACCGCTGCATGGCGTCGGCCCTCGTTCCTGTCAGCTCCCAGCCACTCCAGAGCCCGCTTCACCTCAAACTCCACATACTCTGCGGTAAACGTGTCTCCTGCCATGGACAGGTGCCCCATAGCTTTGGAGGCCATCTCCATGACTACCGGATCACTGGAGGGCAACAGGTTGCGCAGGTAGTTGGCAAAGCGGCTGATGCGTGTGGCATTGCCTCCCTCCACTCCAATCAAGCTCACTGAAAAGGAAGGTACATTGACAAAGAAATTATTAAAGTCTGCACTGACAATGGATCATTATCAAAATGTTTAAAATGTTAAATACTGTTCCAACTGAAAATGCATGGGAATAACAATCAAAAAATAAACAATGGAACTATTGCAGAAATTATGAAAACGAAAAATCCTCTATTCTATGCTAATGTAGAAAATATTTTAATGTAAGTGTTAACAACAGTGGTTAAATTACAGTTCCAATATTATTGAAATATTTTTAATAAGGAACCCCAATTCCGAAAAAGTTGGGACAGTATGGAAAATGCTAATAAAAACAAAGAGGAGTGATTTGTAAATGTACTTTGACATGTATTTAAACAAAAAAAAAAATAAAGACAAGGTATTTGATGTTTTGCCAAATCAACTGCATAGTTATTTTGAAGATGAACCTTTTTTTGTAATTGATGCATGCAACAGGTTCCAAAAAAGTTGGGACAGGGCAATTTAGGACTAATAGCGATGTGACAAGTTGAAATAAGAAGGTGATGTGAAACAGGTGAGACAATCGTCTAATCATAGTATATAAGGAGCCTTCAAGAGCAAGGATGGGTCGAGGCTCGCCAATCTGCCAACCGATGCATAAGCGAATACAGCGAATACAGTGCACAATATAATTAAAAGATTCAATGAAGCCGGTCAAATCTCAGTGCGTAAAGGACAAAACTGAAAACCACTTCTGAATGCGTGTTATCTCCGATCCCTCAGACATCATTGTCTTAAAAACCATCATGAGTCTGTAATGGATATCCTGACATGGACTCTGGAATATTTTGGTAAATCTTTGTCAGTCAACACCATTCGCCGCTACATCCACAGATGTAAGTTAAGGCTTTACTGTGCAAAGCAGAAGCCATACATCAACACTGTCCAGAAGCACCACCGACTTCTCTGGGCTCGGTCTCATCTGAGATGGACAGTAGCACAGTGGAATCGTGTTTTGTGGTTCGACGAGTCAACATTTCAAATAGTTTTTGGACAAAACAGCTGTCGTGTTCCCCGTGCCAAAGAGGAACAGGACCATCCAAGCTGTTATCAGCATCAGGTCTAAAAGCCAGCATCTGTCATGGTATGGGGGTGTATCAGTGCCCATGGCATGTGTAACTTGCACATCTGTGAGGGCACCATTAATGCAGATAGATATGTACACATTTTGGAGCAACATATGCTCCCATGCAGAGCAGGACAACGCCGAACCACATTCTGCCCGGATTACAAGCGCATAGTTGCGTAATCAGAGAATGTGGGTGTTAGCATGGCCTGCCTGCAGTCCTGACCTGTCTCCGTTTGAGAATGTGTAGCGCATTATGAAGTGCAAAATAAGGCAACGAAGGCTACATACAGTTGAGCAGCTGATGAAAGGCGTAATGGATGAATGTGGGAAAATTCCACTTGCTAAACTTAACCAACTGGTGTCTTCAGCGCCCAAATGCTTAATAAGTGTTATTAAAAGAAAAGGTGATGTTACACAGTGGTAAACAGTTGACTGTCCCAACTTTTTTTTGGAGTGTGTTGCAGTAATCAGATTTGAAATGAGTGTATATTTTCACAAATAAATTAAATTCACAAAGTAAAACATCAAATAATGTGTTAATAATGTGGGTGAATTGAATTTTCAAATGACTCTTCTTTGTTTTTTTGCATTTGCCATACTGTCCCAACTTTTTCAGAATTGGGGTTGTAATCTGATTTCATCAGATACGCACGACTTACCTATGGCAAGAATCCCTCCTTTTTTCTCATTCACATCCGAGCTGGAGACCAGCTCGAATATGTGGTGGTTCAACTCATCATAAAAAGTGGTGGATTCTTCCTGACTCAGCTTCAAGGGAAACAACACAGATGACGTTAACATTAGAACAAGTCCAAATTAAAATAAGTTACAAAAACACTAGACAGAAAAATAATAGAATAATAGGATAACATATGTACTCGTGGACACTTTATTAGACACTTTATTCATGCAATTATCTAATCAGCCATTCTTGTAGCAGCAGTTCAATGCATAAAATCACGCACATACGGGCCAGCAGCTGTTTACATCAACCATCAAAATGGGCAAAAATGTGAGCTCTGTGATTTTGACCGTGGCATGATTGTTGGTGCCAGACGGGCTGGTTTGAGTATTTCTATAACTGCTGATCTCCTGGGATTTTCACACGCAACAGTCTCTAGAGTTTACTCAGAATGATGCAAAAACAGATAAAACATGCAGCGAGCAGCAGTTCTATGGACGTAAACGCTTTGTTGATGAGAGAGGTCAATGGTGAATGGCCAATCTGGTTACAGAAAGGGTACAGTAACTCAGATAACCACTTTATACATTTGTGATGAGAAAAAAAGCATTTCAGAATGCACAACACATCGAAACTTGAGGTTGCGCTACAACAGCAGAAGACCATGTCGGGTTCCACTTCTGTCAGCCAAATTAGGCAAATGAGATATACAGTACTATGCAAAAGTCAGGAGGATGGAACAAAATGCTCAAAGCTGAGATGCCTTCAAAAAATAGTGAAATGTAAGTTTTTTCTACATAAAACACTACTATAAACAGCAGTCTATACTAATTATAACAACCCTTTGGGTTTAAAAATGCATCACTAGAGGGGGGTTAATACACTCGGTGATCTTTACGAGAGTGGTGTGATGATATCTTTTGAAAAATTGGTTCAACATTTTGGGATCCCAGATCACAGTTTTTTAGGTATCTTCAACTACGCCACTTGCTCTATACTATTTTTGGGAGTGGCATGCACCCTCCTAAAGCAGCAGATACTCTGGGAGAAGTGATTTCTGCTTTTGGAAGAGGACATGAAGCATCAGTGTATTACTCCTTAGTGATTCAGAATCTAGGGGACGGAGTCTCGACCACTCTCAAGAGATTATGGGAGAAAGATTTAAATTTGGAATTGGGGGAGGGAGAGTGGGCTAGGATTTTAAAAAATATAAAAACTGCATCTAGAGACACAAGGGTGCGCCTTATACAATTTAAGATTTAACATCGGTTCTATTGGACCCCCTCTAAATTGTATAGGATCGGTCTTAAAGACACACCCACCTGCTGGTGATGCCATTCAGAAGATGGAGACACCACCCATGTTTTTTGGGGGTGTCGTAAGATCCAAGAATTTTGGTTGAAGGTGCAGAGCTTTGTATGTGAGGTGTTGAACACTCAAATCCCATTCTGCCCTAGACTCTGTATTTTGGGAGATGGGGAGGTCACAAAATTGGAGGATAGGTACAAAAAAGATTGGGTTTTGACCAGTGTGATGATTGGTAGGCAGGTTATTTTAAGGGGATGGAAATCAGACAGAGCGCCCTCGTTTCCAGAGTGGTGTGTGGAGATGGGGAGGGTGGCTGCCTTTGAGGAGGGGTCGAGCAGAAGAATGGGGGTTGTGAATTCCTTCAGGAAGAAATGGAGCAGTTATTTGGCGTTTTTGGGGGACTCTCGAGGAGGGGCGGTGGAGAGTATAATTTAGAGTTTAGTCTATGATTATACTTGATTATTGTATTTTCCTTTTTTTTCTTTTAATTGTGTGTATTTTTTTATTATTATTATTATTTTTTTTGATATGTGAGTTTATATTCTATTGACCACAGGGGTGTTCGTGGGGGGACCAGGGTGGGGTGGGAGGTTGGTAGGGGGAGGGGTTATAGTGGGGATTTATGTTAAAATAGTTTGATTCATTATATGTGTTGTTTGTCTCTTTGTGTTAACTTGTGAATCAATAAAAGTGTTAATTACAAAAAAAATGCATCACTAATCCCAGGTTTTATGAAATCATGTGAGTTCCTTTGGAGACTGTCACACTTGTTTCTGTATTTGCAGGTAATCCCTGACAGCCTTTTTTTTTTTTTGTCTAAAAAGGTTATCATGTAATATGTTACTTTCTTTTCTGGTGGATAACATTTGAAAATCAAAACAATCGATTTTTTTATTGATACAATAATGCGAAAGACATCAAATATTTTTTGTCTAAGACAAAAACTGTGTTTTAAAAAAAATGTCTGCACATTCAAATGAAACGCAGGCAAAAAGTGCTCAAATGTCAACGGCAAGTCTGGGCATAAAGATGCATAAAATCCTACATCCAGTCCTGTGAAATCCACAGGACATGAATGAACGAATGCAGGTATGTATGAGCGAATGGTGTAGGGTGCTGCATACTTCTCTCAGCTCTGTGGTCACATAATGCTGAAGGTCCTTAGCAGCTTTGGCACGTGTGTCCTCATTCCTGTTCTTAAGGCCACCCACGAACTGCTGCAGCACCGTACCTGTGCCAGACATCCCGGCAGCAGCGGTGCCGCTTCCCGCGGTCCCTGTAACGTATGCAGCCGCTTTTATTCCCTCCCTAAATAAATATACATTTATATATATATATATATATATATATAGTGCTTATTATATGTTTGTTATGGTTCACTTGACACGTCACTGGTGTGGTTGAAATGTTCCTGCAAAACATGAAATGTTAATCTAACAACGTAGTGCTCCTAAAAGCTTGATATATAAAGCATACATATTTTAAAATAAGTAAATCAATAAAAAACACACACACCTTAACGCTGTTTACCTTCATGCCCAATAAACACTACCACTGCAGCTATAACTTTCTTATGCATCACGCTGTCACTCTCATATTGGTGTTGTTAGTACAAAAGCTAGTTAGCTAAACAGAGCTGTAGTGTTACCCAGAACGATTTCTTACAAAACAATAAAACATGTATATATATGAAAAGGACATGGGTACGAACATTTGAGCGTCAAACTTCATAACAAACCTGAGCAAGACCTAGCCTGAAAAAAATGAATGCTAGTTAGCTTAGCGAAGTGTGCTGCTAGCAAGGATGCACACTGACTCGTCTGGTTAAAAAAAATGTACAGAAACCCTTTCGTGCTGAATTATACAGCAACGTAAATAAAGTGTGTATAAACCTATTTATGTCTGAAACTACAGCGACACTGGAATAAGTTGCATATCTTACTTTTATTTACGTTTGCCCCTGGAGAGGTTCTGCTCGCAGAGGAAGCCTGCAGAGGAATACAAGGGGCGGGGTTTCAGCGGTAACGCTGAATTGACCAATGGGCCGAGGTTTTGGAATAATTGACAGTCGAGTCAACCAAACAATCTCGTGAGAAACCGAAAAACCACAGAGGAAGTTTTAGCCTATCGGTTTCTTGAACGGGGTTGACTTAGCGATAGATATGGCCAATGACCGTCGTTTTTTCCTCCCTATTCACCTTTGATTGAATATGTGAAGGTTATTCAGGTTTCAAAAAAAGACAAATACTGCACATTTAACTAGCGGTTTTCTGTTAAAGATAATATATTTTGTAAATACATATTAATTAGCCTCCCAGAATATTCAATCATCATCATCATGGATGCTGACAAAAGCACTCTGTTATTCATTCATTCATTTTCAGTAACACTATTAAGTACCTCACATGGATTTGCACACAAAATAAATACACAAATGGAGTTTTTTTTTTGCTTTTTTTTTTTTTACTTAAATATGGTTTATTTCAAAAGTTTGTCTCTTTTCCCAGACATAAGAAAGAAGTTCAGCATAAGACACCATAAAATTGCATATGTAAGCACCAACAGTTGACTTTTAACCTTATGAATATTACTGATGTTAGACATTTCCTATATATTAGATGCTGTTTCGGCACAGTGACATTGTCCATAAAGCCGTTGCTCTTTGGTCCTGGGGAGCACTCAGATTTTCCCAGGATCTTCCTTGAGTGTAACTGTCCTGTTAAAAACCAGCTGGGGAAAGATAATAGACAGATATTAGCAAAAACAAAAACAAAAAACAACTAACTCAATGTTCTTTTATATAGGCTTGTCTAATGGAAAAAGAAAGTTTCAAAAGTATATTAGCTGTATTGAAAAGAATAATTTCCCCTAAAGCATTACATCACTGTGTACAGTAGCATAACCTGGTGGTTCAAATGATGAACAGCAGCTGATCTTCTGTTCCAGGAGTATACGTTACGCATTAGCCAGTACTGCATCCTGATCACAGACTGACCAAACAATTCTGTTGCCAAGTTATGTGAAACATTTATCAGTACCATGCTTTAAGGCTTTAAGTTCTGTCGTGTGTTCACAAGATTTATGTTGTGTCAATCAGCATAATGCGTTAAATACGTCACAGTGAATTGGATCTGAAAATATGTTGAATGTAAAAATGTCCTGAAAAGATATTGGGTGCATCTCAATCAGCTCTATAGTTCAGAAGACAGGGGACTGATCAGGGAGTCAGCCATTTTAAGGACTGTCGCAATTCCAAAATCCTGGTACGTTCACTCCCTAAAAAAAATCCCACAATGCTTTGCATCAATGCTGACTATGTTTCCTTACTGGAAATGACCATATGACATATTTTCTGAAGCCTCTCAGTTCGGAAAAAAAAAAATGGCTTGAAAAAATGGCTGACAAACTCTCAACCGACTTCGTCTACAATTCTAAGCAGCTAGTTATCATTGTTGTAGCTCTCAAATGATCACATACATTAGACATACACACAACTTTTAACTTTATTTGACAATCTATATACGGTTTAATTACTTTAAAGAATCCAGTAGTAGCCTAGGATTGCCTGCTTGAAGTACCATGACAGAAATGCATTTCTAACTAACTAATTTATGTGACATATAATGACAGAAAGATATCGTTCCTGCCTGTTGTTGATAAATGCCAGTGGCGACGTTTTACAACGCAAGTACGTAGTCATGTTGCCAGAAATTGAGTCATCAGTGTCCCAGTGTGTAGTGAGCCAGGGTCTCTACCAGGGCCCCGAACTCATCTACACAATATACTCATTCATTACCGAGGGAGCAAGGGAGCTGATTGACAGGCACCCAATATCTGTTATTTAGAACAAACCTGCCGTGAGCTTTTGGTTTAGAGCAGTGGTTCTGAAAGTCTGGGAAGAGTAGCCAGGGGTCCATTACAGTGGTGAGAATCATTCACCTTTATCAACATTACTATATTTACTATCGAGTTAGCCTGTTTGACTAGTCAATTAAATTGAACTGGTTTAATCCAAACTCCAAGAAGTCCAAAACAAGTCAGCCTTTAAGTAATATGAATAAATAAATAGCTAAAATATTATTAAAATAGTTAATATATTTAAATAGTTGGATTGTATTTTATTAATCTTGCTGACAGGGTTTGTGGAATTTATTTTACAGTAAAAGAGCTTGTAAAATGTTTGAGAACCTGGTTTAGATGGCTGATATAGAAACTACATACTGTATGTCATACTGAAAACCACAGTGAGTGAAGGCGGCACTTCCTTTGATTCAAGTTCCAAAGTCCCCACAAGATTGTGTGCAGAACTAAGCTTTGATCTGACATTTACTGAGGTATTAATCAGGCATCAATACAGTGCATTGTTTTGGGGTTTTTTTAATCAAGCATTACATTACTATTGTTCCTTTTCTGCTTGTCTGTGTGTTGCTTAGTAATACCTTATCAGCTGTGCTATCTGGGTCCAGGGAAAAATAGCCCACTCTCTCAAACTGGAATTTATCATAGACTTTGGCCTTGCTCACTGAGCGGTCAATGAAGGCACTTTCAATCGTATGTAGGGAATTCTGGGAGGGGGAAAAAATGAAATAATTAATAGATTACAGGGGGAAAACAATGGATGACAATGTTAGATCAAAACATTGGTCATTAGGATCAACACTCACCGGGTTGATGTCACTCAGGAAGCCATTAGGCACTTCAGAGGAGTCCTCTGGGTTTTTATGGATGAAGCTATCAAGAAAAAGACACGTTCATTCACATGAGAAAATATTTGGTAACAAGAACATAAAGTGATTAAAACTACTACACATGGAGTGTAGTTATATTTTCGTGATTTTCACGATCAATGATGTCCATGGCTCTTTTAATACGGCAAACAAATGGACCTGTATTAGGACAATAAACAGTTAGAGACCCACAGAGCCTCAAACTTACAGTCGCTCATAGAGGCGCACTTCACATTGCAGGGGCTCGCAGACCCAGTGGATGAAGGCTTTGGGTTTCTCAGTAGAGTCTGTGCCGGTGCACGTCACCTCCAGCTCCACCACTTTACCACTGCCATCCTGTCAACAAAACAGTATATCAAAAGCAGATCAAACATAGAAGTTTGTATGAGCAATGCACAGATCATGCACATGCACAAAAATAAATTCGTAAATCCTCTCATGTGTTCTATTAACGCAAAATAGTTTTAAAAATCACGCATGCTAACAGGTGTCCTCTCTTTACAGAATTCAGAGCAGATGAATTCTCAAATCTGATTGGTCAGCAGGTATGAATTTTTTTTTTTTATAACAGCAGCTCAGAAGTGCTGGCTGCAAGGCAAATCACAGATTTATATAAATACAGTCAGTTAATCTAATATTTTATCGTTTATACAGTATGGAGTCCCGGGTGTCAGCTCTTCACCGGAAGAGTTTCAGGACAGAGAATTGTGCACTTCCTGGTTTCTAGGTAACATGACAAGGTGTGTATATTTGTCTTATTAACTTCATCAGAGATAAAGTAAGGAGGGTGAGGAAATGACTTTTTATAGCTACTATAATGTAAGTGGTAACAGAAATTAACTTGTTTCAGGAAAGTTCAACAACATTAAATGTAACTTAAATGTTGTCTTTTAATTAATGAACAATTGTATTGATGGCAAGTTGCTGAACTGCTAATTAAAACACTTTGTGGTGATGTCGGGTCACCTCACAAGACCCCAAAATTGATTATTTTCTTATAACAGCATGGTCTGTTGTGTTTTTTTTTTTCTTTACCTTACTTAGTAAACCCCCTGAAATATCCTTATATGGTGGGAGACAATATTAACAGAAAATTAAACAAATTAGTGAGGGTCATTTTCTATTTATTTATTTATTTATTTTATACTAAACTCATCCAAAAGGACCTTAGCTCTCGGTAGCTGTAGCTACTCATAAGTCACTTATCATCATGTATAAAATTATTTATTTATTTTAAGGTCTAATCAGTTTGCACTCTCTGCTTTTTTCCACCATGAGTGAGCAAAATACATGCACTATTAGGCTTTGTCTCCTGAACATACTAAAAACATACTTATCCATCAATGAGAGTCAATATTTAGGCTTCTTTACACCCATTAGAGAGTCACAGCTAAAAATGTATACAAATTAGAGGTCGACCGATTGATCGGTTTTGCTGATAAATCAGCAACGTTAGCCGACTGCTAGAACAATTGGTTTTCAGCAATAACCCACACCCATAGGTTTTGTCGGTTGCAGGAGTGGCTGAGAAGGGTCCGCTGTCATTATACAGTATGAGAGTGGCCTCTAGAGGCGAAATAAAAACTATCACTGACAAAATTTATTTTAGTTATATTTGAAGTGTTTTTGATTCCTTTTGGATGTCTCTATTTTTTTTTAATTTGTTATTTGTAGTGTTACTTTTTGGTTCAGTTGGGATGTATATCTTTTATTTATTTCACTATCCACTATCGGTCAACCAGTAATTCAAATATTCTTATATTCACCCACTTACAAAATATTAACAAAATAAAGGAAACATATAAACATATGGAAAATGTTCTGTAAGTCATGGTTCACCTTGATGACACGCTGCACGGAGATGACATAGCCGGCATGCCTCAGGCCAACTGGCTGTTCAGGAGTCAGACGCTTATAGCCCTTCTCCATTACCTAACAGGAAATAAATTACACTTCAAAATACACAGCAAGTAGTCTACATAAAGCAATCCCCCCCCCCACATCATTTATACCTTAAATCTCTCTCACACTTACCTCTCTGAAGTCACTCTGCTCAATGAAGATTGTTTTGGAGAAGGGAACCACATGACTACCCTTACTCTCATCCGCAGGGAAGTCTGGAACATGAATCTCAGTCTGAGATTCAAAAATAGGTTTAGGTTAAAACAATAATATTGTATATGGAGCATTTCAAAATCCTAGAGGTTATGATTTGCACGTACCTTTGCATTAGCAGGCAGATTGGTGATGGTCACTTTGAGAGGTTCCAGGACAGCCATGGCCCTCTTTGCAGTGTCATTAAGCACATCCCTCACACATGCCTCCAACATGTGGGGCTCCGTGGTTGTCTGGGCAACAGTCACACCCACCTAAATGAAAAACGAGATGTCAAGCAAATTAAAATCTTTAGCGTCCATGTGGGTATGCAGGAATCCACTAATCAGAAAGATACAGTCCATTTTCTCTCTTACACGGGCGCAGAAGTTGTTGATGGCCTCAGGGGGAAACCCGCGTCTCCTCAGAGCAGTGAGGGTGAAGAGGCGTGGGTCGTCCCAGTCTCTACAAAAACAGACAAATGATACCCATGAGCGTATGATGAAACTCCCATTCGCTCTGATTTTTTACTACACATTTTGTAATGGTCCAGATAATAAACGTTTAAAGGCACCACAGTGGAAAGAACAGGCAAGAATTCCATGCTCAGGATCATCAGAGCTGTGTCTAAGACTAAATACAGCGATCACCTGCATTGTATGGATGCAGGAGGAAAACATATTCAGGAAAAAAACGTGAAGAAATCGGTGAGAGAACATGGGAACGACCAGCAGTAGGGATGCGTCTTACTTGACAGCCCCTGTCTCCACCAGCTTGATGATCTTCCTCTTGGAGACGACCGTGTAGGTGAGGTTGAGTCTGCCATACTCCCACTGCACAGGGCAGTACACGTCCAGAGCATTGCACAGCCAGAAATATGACGAGCGTCTGAGAACGAGAGAGAACATACAGAATGTGTCAGCTACATTCCCTTTATAGGCAAGATGCATCATCATCATAGACTGAACAGCATCAAGCTGGGATTGCATTACATGACATTTACCCTGACTATAGGGCTCAGGTGGTAAGTTCTTATTGTTGTGAACCCACTAAATTAGTTTTACTGCAATATTACATAATTGGTGAATGGCGTTCACCTGTGTGCAACAAAGTGCCACATGATCTCAGTATAAATACACCTGTGAAAAGTCCAGGAAAAGGATCAATCAGGGTTTCATTATTAAAAAAAAAAATCCCAAACTTAGAACATCCCATGGAGCATAATGGAATCCATTATTTAAAAATCGAAAAGATGTGGCACAACAGCGACTGTGCCTAGAGGAGGCCGCCCACCAAAATTCAGGGACCAGCTACAGAGGGGATTAGTCAGACAAGCGACGAAGGGTAACTCTTGACATGATACTACCACCACCATGTTTCACTGTGGGAATGGTGTTTTTTTTTTTTAGTTTTCGGAAGCCATAAAAAAAACACGAGAGTTTTTGAAACACCCAGTCATTTCATAATCTATTAAGGTCTAAAAAAAAAAAAGTCATGTAATGCATCCAAGGCCTAGGCTAGATAAAAGCAGACATATTCCTGAAACATACAGTGGAGTCCAAAAGTCTGAGAATCTGAGAGAGATTCTCAGATTCAGAGTCCATGCCAGCTCAAGTGCACAAAATGAGGCTGTACCAACTACTAAGAAACTATGAAATTCATGTCAATATCTCAAAGATTCTACTTTTCACTCCAGTTGTTTTCAATAACATAGTATAATTTGGAATGAAATTTGGATTAAATTAGAAAAGAACACAAATTAAAAGCGCTTTCCCTAGAAGCATTTTCACTAGTGCTCTCAGACTTTTGGACCTCACTGTATGATTTAAAAATTCCAAATAGTTATAGTTTTAAATCCACCATTATGAACTGCTCTGCTTCACTGCTACACATACCTAGACTGAAACTCTTTGGTGCACAGCGAGTGTGTGATGTGTTCGATTGAGTCACACAGGCAGTGGGTGTAGTCATATGTAGGATATATACACCTGCAGAAACAAACAAAAAAAAAATGGGGGAGAAGTCACAGCAGGTTTCATTTATTAAAAAAGTAAATGTGCATGAGGATCACTGTGCCATGTTTGTACCAGGTGTCTCCTGTTCTGTGGTGAGGCGTGTATTTGATGCGGTAAGCCACTGGGTCCATCTTGCCATCCTCCATGACCATCTTCATGCGGAGTGTGGCCTCGCCCTCTGTAAACATGCCCTTCTTCATTCTCTCAAAGAGAACGATGGACTCCTCCACTGGTCGATCTCTCCATGGTGAGGGTGGCACATTGTGGCCCTTCAGCTCCTCGCTGCGCTGGTGGCACACGTACGCATGACCCCTGACAAGGACACATGCATTGCAAATTAACATCAAATTTGACAAAAATGCTTTATGTTATGAAAAGGTTTAAACAGACATTGAGCCACTAAAAGAAAGAAAGAAAAAGACAATGGGAACACCATTCCCACAGTGAAGCATGGTGGTGGTAGTATGTTTGGGAGATGTTTTTCTTTATCAGGTATTGGGAAAATGGTTAAGGGCATGACAGCTGGAACCAAATACAGGGAAATCCTAGAAAACCTGTTCCAGACTCCAAGAGACTTGAGACTGGGGAGGAGGTTCTACCAAAGCTAGACCGGAGTGGCTCAACACAAAGAACATGAACATATTAGAATGGCCCAGTCAAAGCCCAGATCTCAAAGTTTATAGAGACATATCCAAGAAGACTTCCAGCTGTAATTATTGCCAAAGGTGGTTCTACTTCATATTGAACAGATATATGCACATATCCAACCAACAAATCTGCTATTTTCTTTAAGTATCAAATTGTAAAAGTCCCATTTCAAGTTCACGTTATTTCCACTAAAAATGTGGAAAAGGTATAAACAGCCTTCTGTATTCCTAACTTTGACTGTGTGTGTGTAATATTATATATATATATATATATATATATATATATATATATATATATATGCTGTTCACCTGCGAATAAGGTCCACAGCGAGTTCGTACAGCTGCCCGAAGTTGTCAGAGGCATGAGTAATGGCGTAGGGCTTATAGCCTGGAAAACAACAGACATACACAAAAATGAACTGACTGAATGAGCAAAGCAAAACCACAGCACTGATGATGCTAGCTAAATAAATAAATAAATCGACCCAATATAGGACCATAAACCTAATTTGTTCAACTATTCATAGCACCTGAAAGACTTTGACCTGAAGCAGGAATTGTATGGGGGTGTGTGGGTGTATGTGTGAGACTGTATAAGATACTGGACATGCTCCAAACGTTTCCTAGACAAACCAGTAAATTTACACTGGACTCAGGGTGCCATCACCGACATATTTAATGCAAAACTGAGGGGCACTTGTGAAGACTCACCCAGCCACTCCACCATGTCTTTAATGCCAGTGAAATATTTCTCCTCCTCTTTCTCTGGGTTTGTGTCGTCATAGCGGAGGAAGCAGATGCCATTATTCGCCTGCAGAAGCAAGTAAAGTGATAAAGGTAAAAATTAATTAATTTAAAAAAATTGAAACATGTACCAATGTTTGTGTACACATGTGCAACACATCTGCGGTACCTTAGCATAACCAAAGTTGAAGTTAATAGCCTTGGCGTGGCCAATGTGCAGGATGCCATTAGGTTCAGGAGGGAACCGAGTCCGAACCTACAGACAAAAAAAAGAAAAGGGAAAAAAAAAAGAAAAGATAAGGAATAGTGCAACATTTTCTTTATTTACCATTTCCTATACCCAGTCAGCCACACACACACACACACACACACACACACCTGTCCTCCAGTGAGTTCCAGGTGCTGTTTCAGCAGGTTCATGGTGTTTGGTGTTACAACATAACCTTCAGTCTTGTAATTCTCACCTAGGAAGACACAGCAGGACAGTCAACTTTACATTACTGCATTCATTCATACATGCATCACACAGCTCAACAAATCAGACCTAATGATCAAATCTTTAATAAACAATAAAGTTAATAACAAAGGAGCAGTTTGGAAACTGATGTTTAAGGAATGTACAGGAGCTTTCAGACTCACCTGGTTTATGGAACTTCAGCGCTTCTCCTCGAAGCTGCTCCATCAGAGATTTCCCCTCCACTTTAAAATCTGTGAAGAGTTGCACACACACACACACACACACACACATTACATTTATGGCATTTGGCAGATGTCCTTATCCAGAGCATCCTACATTTGTCTCATTTTTATACAATTGAGCATATGAGGGTTAAGGGCCTTGCTCAAGGGCCCAACAGTGGCAGCGCTGATATTTGAACTTACAACCTTCCGATAAGTAGTCAGCTGTCCTAACTACTGAGCTATCACTGACCCCATACACACACACACCATTAACATTACAAACCAGTCTTTTTCCTCACAACACAACAAACTTGACTAGAACTAGTTTTTGGTACCTGTTTAGGCTTTGTACAGAGCCTAGCAGCACTAACCTGTCACATGTACCACATCACACAATGAGTAACAATAGAAACTAGGCCTACCAAAACCAGTCAAGGACGATAATGGAAATAAATAAATAAATAAATAAATAGATAGATAAATGAAAATAAAATCACAGACAGAACTTGGAATGGAGGCAAGACTGTAAGGTGTGGGAGTTTTTGCCACACAGAAAAGTACAAACTTGATGTACTGCATTTTATGCAACCCAGAGATGCCTTTCATAGCAGAACATCAATGATGTTGGAACATTTAATACCAAAGGAACCAGGAAGTTTTCTGTTGTTTGTTTTACTGAAACAGACAATTCGGTTCGCCGTTCCTACAACATATCCAGTGGACAGTAAACATTATTCAAAACTCTAGCGAAGAACCATACTCCATGCAGCTCTTTCTATATGACTGCTAGCTTGATTTAAGATGTCCAAATTAAAATTTGTGCAAAATCATTGTCGATTTTCTACAGATAATGCTCAGCAAAACTCCTGGATTGCTGCAGTGAAAGGAGAGAGCTAGATATCCACTAACTCCAGAAGCTGGAGCACATATTTTTATCTCAACTTGTTTGAAATATCAAGGTCGAACAGACATTCACGTTAATATAAGCTACATAACACAGCCTAAAGAGGTGCAAATTCAGCTAAACAAGGAACCTAACCAGCTAGCTAGCTAACTCACCCAGCCATATATCCTCCCCTTCGTTTTTAACAATGAACCATGCTGAGTACTTTTAAGACCGATTTTTTTATTACTCAGACTTCATGATCCGCATAAACATAAAGATGCTATCCGCATTATAAGAGCAATAATTTCCCACCTTTACTTACAAGCACTTGTACACATCCAAACTAGTCAGTCGTTAAAAATAGCACCACTGGAGATGCTTTAGAAATGGACGTGTGCAGAAACTTTGTTATTGTTCACCTGACTGAAACAATCTAGATATGACTCCACCAGGGAATGAAAGTAGAAAATGGAAGAGAAGAGTGTCTTCTATTTATTAGGTCTTTAAGCTTTTGGAGAAATAACTCTCCTGAAACTCACCATTCACACACTCAACCTTCTCCTCCTTCTTCTCTTTCTCTGCCGGTTTGGCTTTTGCTGCCTGTTCAACACACACACACACACACTACATTAGAACTATTGGGAAAGTTGCAAATGCACCATGCATGATTTACACATATACACACACACACACACATACACACTAATTATCTATCTATCTATCTCTCTCTCTCTCTCTCTCTCTCTCTCTCTCTATATATATATATATATATATATATATATATATATTACATTACACACACACACACACAACTGGGAAGTGTACCTTGGGTTTTTTCTCCAGGTCTGCCTCGGTTTTAGGACCCAGGAGATGCAAGACCTGTGCAGAGGACAAAGTATGATTGAACACAACATCTACTGAGCTCAGCTTTTAGATTATAAAAGTGTCGGCTTGCTCACCTGCATGTCTACTTCATTCTTTAAGATTTTCCCATCTGCCCATTTAAGAGCAGCTCTGGCTTCACCTAGAGAATCAGGCATCAGCGTCAGTTACCAAGCAAAAGAGGTCACCTATGGCTACACTTCACATATATAAACCATTGATGATAGCTGTACGAATGTAAGGCAAAATGAAGCGGCATTCACCTATGAGGAGCCCCATGTTGAAGCGGTATCGTTCGGCCAACAGCTGCTGTTTGTGTTTTCTGATTAGGAGCTCAACCTGTGGAAGCATGAAAAAAAACACAAATGAATCCTCCGGCAGAGTAAAATAAAGGACACGCATGTTACTATGGGAGCGTATTGGCTGCAGCGCTGCACGACCCAATAACTGTGGGAACATGATTGGAGTTGGACTGGTCAGAATTCCTTCAGGAGCAGCTGGGATTGTGATTAAAAAAACCCAAGTTTTCCTGTGGACAACTCTATAATACACCAAGTGCATAAATGCACACACAATAAGGAAAATAGCCAATTTGATATTTAGGTCTTGGGTTCGATCCTGAGCTCAGGTTACTTCCTGTGTAGATTTTCGCATGTTATTCCTTCATCCTTTTGGTTTCCTTCAGGTTCTGTGGTTTTATTACTCATAGCTAGATAATGATGATATCATGATATCAAATTGCAGTGAATTGCCCTTATAGATTTATACCTCCAGATTGTACAGCTCTTAATGTGAGCCAACTACAACAACAACAACAACTACAACGACTCCATCTTGCTCAACATCTCTGGAAATGACTGAAGCCTCCTGTCAGCTGGGGTGTGGTCAAATCAGGGTGCATTTAATCAAAATGTTGGCGTACTCTGTCATCAGTGCAATGTTCTCATAAAAATGAAAAGTGACAGTGGCATTTTGGACAAACACCAAGATGTTCATGCGAAACCAGTCAGGCATGCTGCAGCAACCAAGCATCTATATAATGCGTGAGCTGACTTACCACATCCTCAATCTGCTCTGGCGTGACAACAACTCCCACACCACAGGTAGTCTCAAACGCCTGCTTGTCCAGAGGATCCTCAGGATGGCTCTTCACAAAGTCTAATGCAGCTGCGAACAAATATAAGAGCAAATATAAACAGCTGTGGCTGCTGTATCAGTGTTTGCAGAGTTGTAAAAGATGTTGCTCTATTTTCACTTTCCTTTCTCTCTATCATCACATAGATTGCTATCCATTAGGCTTGCTGCGATAGTCGGTGTTCCCGGTGCTGGGGCCGCACACCGATTACATCACTTGCCCAATGCGGCACCGCACCCACCGTCGTTTTGCCTTTTTATTGTAATAAAAATCATTTTGTTCAGTTAGAGAATGGACGCTACAATTACAAACTGAACGCGTCTGCTCGATTCAGCATGAGCCAACGAGTCAGAGTCGCAGCACAGATTAGCAGGAGTCAGACTTCATTTTGCATGAGTGAGAGTGAAGCGAGCTGACTGACAACATGATGGCAGAGGATTTGGTTTCACGTTGTTTAATATAAGCGAGATTGTCATTGTACTGTTTTGCTGTTGTGTTTTTCATTAAGAATAATAATGAACCCACCACTCAAGTAATTGCTGCCCCCGAATTGCCGCTAATTCGAAAGCGAAAGTGAAATGTGCACAGTCGCACAGGCGTTCATAAGCCCCCCACCGGCCCCACCCCTGCCCACGCCGATACCAGTATTACCAGTGTTGTCACATGTTAATTAAACAGTGGAAAAAAATTCCTCACCACCACATCTCTACTATCCAGCCAAACAGACTTTCTGCCATAAAACAGAGTCTGATACGTCTATGTTGATTTCTGTACTATAGTGAACGTCACTGGAAAATAGTTAGGAAGAAAGAAGTGCTTGCTCTTTTTTTTTCCAGAGCTAACAGCAAAACTTGACCACCATTCCCTGTTTGAGATCACTAATCCCCCCAACATTTTCTGTTAAACGCCGTTGTAACTGTTTTAGCAATGTCCTTCCTGTGATATCAGTGTGGCCAGGAACCCACTATCTTCTAACGGGAGAAAAAAAATACATCAACCTACAAACTTAGCACTAGAAGTAAGCTAAACAAATTTTATGTGTTTCAGGGGAACTTTTCCTTTACGACTTTACGCCATCAGGTTTGGACGGTTACAAGTTGGAGCCCTGAGAATTGTCTTTAACCCTCAACTAGGGTTGTTTCAGTGTCATGGTTTCACGGTTAGTCACGGTGTATGATAGGACGGTTGCCTCAACGTTGAATTTTTCTCCCTATTACCATCTTCTTTTAACCCTGTCCTTACTCCAGTGGTTTTGTTTCTGACTAAAACTCCCCTAACATTTCACAACCGCCTTCTCATTGACTAAATCATATAACATCAACCTCTATTTCTCCATGCAAGAGACTGCACTGAAAACCCTTTGGCTGTGGAATCTGTTACTGTTGTAAACACGTTACTACCCATCACTACCTCTTTTACCACTCCTAGCATGTTCCTAACTACCTAGCATAAGAAGCACAGAGGATCATGGCACCACTTAGTCTTCCAGCTTATAACGGCAATGTGATAAATACTGACAGTAACACCCCTAACGTTTATGCCAAATTCATACATGTCAATAGAGGTACCGCTGAAATAAACCTAATGAACAGATGTGTGTATGTGTTCGAAAAGTGAATGAAGCTCAGACACAAAACTATATACAGGTACACACCTGACAACTGCAGGTCTGTGGTGATCTTGCGTTTGGTGATATAATCAGTCAAGAAAGTCAAGCGGCGAAGATCTCTGAGACGGGACGCCATGCTGTACAGCAGGTTCCCTATGGCTTTGTCCACTTCTTTGGATCCCAACAGCTTCTGGGCCTATAGGACCGACACGGACACGGACACACACACACACACACCTTTTAAATCAGTTTCCCTCATACTGATTGCTGACTCAACTAACTTCTAGTTGAATCGCCAATCAATTAAATCATCGATATTTATTTTACAATGAAATCACCAATATTTACTCCTGAAACTAAATCACTCGTGGTAATTTCCGGAAAAAAAAAATCACTGAAATTAATTCATGAAACTAAATCGCTGATATTAATTTCCGAAAAATAAATGATTTATATTAATCGCTGAAATGAAATCACTGATGATAATTCCTGAAACTAAATCACTAATAATAACTCCTAAAATTAAATAACTGAAAAAAAACTACTGAAACTAAATCACTGATTATAATTCCTAAAATTAAACCATTGGTGATAATTCCCGAAAATAAATCACAGATAATAATTCCTGAACTGAAATAACTGATATTTATTCTTCAAGCTAAACCACTAAAACTAAATTAATGATATTAACACTGGACCTTAACCCAAAATTGATAAACAACTAGCTGTAATATTCACTAAAGTAAAAGAATGAAAGTGAAAGTGTTAAGGGCGTAACTACATCATAACAACTGTATATTTCATTAAATACACATAATACAACTTTTTTGAAAACACATACAGCCAGACAATAAAACCTAGAGTTCACTTTATAACAGTTTACTAATATCGTTAATATTAATATCGAAGTGCAGTGACAGCTGCCAAGACAGATGCTAGCTAACTAGCTCTGCAGCCGGGCACGCACGCGCTGCACAGCCGTGTGCCGGTGTGTTTCTCCGGCTTTACCTGTATAATAGCGTCTCTGAGAGCTGAACTGAGCTGCTCATTTTTTAACGTCTCCTTCGCTTTCTGCTCACTGAGCCCGATTGAGGTAAAAAGAGCCACCAAGTCCTCCATGTTCCTCTGTTCCGCACACGCACGCCACCTCCAAAGAAAACTGCAAGGGTGAGAGATAAAAGATTTTGTTTTCCCAGCTATTTTCCTACAAACCCCGCCTCCTGCGCTCACAACAGCGCTCTGATTGGCTGTTAATTTATAACACAAACCAGAGCTCATATGTAAGTAGTCTGTACCGATACGGTATTTTTTTAAATTATTTATTCATTTATGTTAGAGAAAATATGTATTTAATAAAACACGCGTATTTTTAATGTGCTTGTCCAGGGACAAATCCCCCCCCCCAAAAATACATTTCAACTCATGTAAGAATTGCATCAGAGCGTTTTTCCCCACCCAGTGTTCATATAGAGCCCTGTGATTGGTGGTAGATTGTGTGGTTTTCCGGAATGCGGGTGGGAAAAAACACAAGCACAGTTATTTAGGAAGTGACCAAGGAGCCAATCAGGGATCATTTTCTACAATGCTTCTCCAATCATAAGGCATTTCACAGCAATGTTTACATTCTTTACCCAAAACTTGCACCAGTTACATCAGTCACTTTACGATATTTTGTAATTAATGATTGATGACTAGTGAAGATAATCAATTATAAAAATGAAAATTAAAAAGTTTAAAAAAAATATGTTATGGCATGTTATAAAATGTCCAGAAATTCGGGGTAATCGCAGGGTTTGTTAATGTTGTCCATCTTGGAAACTCCGTGAAAGTTTACAGTTGTCCAGGCTCGTTCAGTAGTTCTAAAGACAAATTCTGTACAAGCAGACGCGTGAGTAAAATCTAAATGTTTAGATTTTCCTGTATAGCAGGAATACACAATTTCAACAGATAGTCGACAGTTTAGCTAATTTTGTAAATGATTGTTTTGTTTGTTTGTTTGTTTTTTTTAAGTTTAAAATAAGCCAGTTGGTTTTGTGACTGTACATCATTCCCTTCAAATGCTATTGAGCTTTAAATTATGGTATATTTTGTGTATGGGCCCATTCTGTCGTGAAATACATGTGTAATTTACATATGATTTAATAGCTTATTTTGATAAATATCAAAAATCTAAAAGGTGTGCATCATACCTGACACCTAGATGAACACTTTCCAGTTCGTTATATGACTGTAAGTCATTCCCTTCAAATGCTATTGAGCTTTAAATTATGGTTTAAATTATTATTATTTTTTATTTTTATTTTTAAATTATTAACTGATATGATTTGACTGATAGGATTTAGTGGAACAGCAGGATGTCCCAGCATGCTTTTCTCTCACTGGGGGCCAAGGCATGGCGCTGCCTGTCCTGCCCCAAATCTCAACTTCGCCTGGACCTGACACTGGGATGTGGGCAAACTTTCAGGTAAAATATATGTCACATAGTAGATATGAATTGATTTATACAGTTTGATTCTCCTTAATTCAAATGCTCAACCAATACCATTTGTCTATTCATGATTTATTCATGATTTGAGCCTGCAGTTGTGATGTCCAGAGGTTTTATTGGCATAAGGTCAGGGATGTTATTGTATTGTATCGGCATGATTTATCACATCAAATAGTTAAATGGGTGTCATGAAGTTTGTATTTCCATCGAATTTTAGGATAATATGTGAACTCTGTTACACTTACTGTTCACACACTCCAAAGGTGCATGACTTTTTTGTTTACATCTGATTAATTTAATAATCACTGATGATACCCCAAATTAAAATGGCTCTATTATTGGTTCTTAAGTGGAGGACATACTCTTGGCATGTATTTATTAGTGTTCCATTACTTGGTCAGTTCAAGTGAAGTTCCTTAGCATCCTTCCTTCCTACCTACTCTTTCAAATAGACAGACACATCAATAAGTTGATTTATAATTATTGTAGCACAATGCTTTTGAATTCTTGATTCGGATTGGTCAGAAGGGTGTTGATTATTGTCTATAACAGCAGCTCTGAGAGTAGCAACGGCTGTAATTTAGCTCGCAGGTTTATATCAATGCATTCGTTCCAAAAAATCATATAGTTTCTTTAGTCACAGCTCATTAACAGAGACTTGACAGTATGACAGACCACGGGTTTCATAATCTAAGCGTAGTAATAAACAGATTAAAATGCATTGTTATTTTACTAAGAAAAATTGCTTTACGTTTTTGATATGTGAGTTATCTGTATGGAGATGTTTATTTATTATTTCAGGTAGGAGTCTCCAGTGTCAGTGTTTTGTAACAGTCAGTAGGTTTTCTGCTACATGAAAGTCTTCATGATAAGGGAGTTTGGAGCTTTCCGGTTTCTCTGTAACATAACAAGCTGTGGGTTTTTTTTCCTTCTTATTATCATCAAGAGAGAGGAAAAATAAGAGAGTCTGGTGAGGGAACGAATGTTTAGAGACGCTGTACTAGGAACTAACTTCTCACGTGGATGTTCTAGAACATTAAATATAACTACAAACAGCTGTAAAGTATATGGCATGTAGTTCATCGATAAGCGGAAAACTTACAATCATGGCAGTTTGCTGTGGTATAAGAGAAATGAAACACTTTAGGATGTGCTGTTATTGGAAACTAATCAACTTTGAGGTGCTGACAGTAACTTAGCTTTGCGTCGAGCTACATCATACCACCCCATTTTTCTTTTCTTTTTTTATTCTTATATTCCTTACATAATAATTACCAGTAAGCAGCAAAATACATAATGCTCCACTAATATAACATTTAAAGATTTCCACAAAATATTTCATCTATACATAAAAGCTGATAATACTTATTTACATTCTAGCAAGTTAACAAGTTGATATGAATCTGTATGTAATTTGACCTTGGTTGGGGGGATGGGTTAGGAAATGTACAGCACTGTTCTTTCTGCCAAAATCGAATGTATTCCTACTGAAAAATCCACCACCATTAGTGTGACGTTGGTGTGAACCATTAATTCATGCAGATGGCACGAGACAGGGGAAGGCCACTGGACAGGAGTGATGGGGGGACGAGTGTGGACACTAACTCAGACGGACGACACTTTATGGTACCATGTATACAGACGTCACGAGGATCCGGATCTCGTTAACGGACGGAAAAGGAAAAAAGCGGAGAACTCCCAAGACTCAGGGAAGAAGCTTAAAGAAATGGCTGACGTGAAGGAGGAAGAGGTTGAAACGAGCCTTTGCGTGTTGACCTCTGAGCAGGATCACAAAGACGAGGAGGTGCTGAGAGACTATTTCCAGTTGAGTGTTAAACTGGAGGACTTGTACAAAGAGTGGGGTGATGCAGATCCGCACTTCAGCCATACAGGCAATGTTTTCACAGGTAAGCTGTGGGAATTTTCAGGTTTCAGTTGCGTGCCCGAGCCGGTAAAGATATCAGCGTCTTTTACCTTCTATAAAACGGCCTTTAAAAATAACCCCAGGTTAAACTAATCCCGTGCGACGTGACCTCTGGGTAAACTTGCATTTTCCTGGTATTTTTGCAAGTATGGAGGCACTCAAGGGTGTGGTTTTCTTTACTTTTAAACACAATCCATGGTGTGATACCTTATTTTTTTTAGGTAGTCGATTCGTTCTCGACATTTAATCCGGTCGCTAAATGCCACTTCCCCAAAGATCTCTTCCCAAACGGAATGATTATGTACCATTCTTTCAACCAGGGTTTGATAACGTTGTTCTCCCCAAACTGAAACTAAACATAAAGTTTCAGCTCTCGTCCAGTTGCGGCTTTTCTTTTGCTTCGTCTGTTTTAGGTATGACGCCCGGGGCTGCTGCGATGGGTCATCAGCACGTAAACAACGGTGACACGCTCATCTCGGCAATTTTTGCAGAAATCACTTATCCCGTACGAATTGACGATGAATTTCACACAGTACATTTACATGGACAACAATATTCCGATATTAACTCGATTAAGACAATACTCTGATTAAGAAAGTACCATGTAAACAGCGATTTTTGATTACCTTAATGCGACTAAAGTCATACTCGAAGTAAACACAAATCAAATTAAGACATGTACACATACGGCAGTGCTCAACCGTTTGACGGTAAACAAGAGAGCATGGCTGCGTCCCAAACCACGTACTTACCTGCTATATAGTAGGCGAGATACATGTATCTCGGCTACTATACAGCAGTTAAGTATGCGGTTTGGGACGCAGACCACGGCTTCAAGCAGCCGTCTATTTGCACGTACAACATGACAAATAATTAACCGCAGTTGAAGCGTTCGTAAAATTTTTTAATAAAAACACCCAAAACTGTATACGGTACCATAACGAAAATGAACTGTATGTCGATACATGAAATTCTGGAGTCAACGTCGGACGGCGTGGCGTGGGGACGTAATGACGTGTGCCGTTAATCGATCTATGTTCTCTAACATGTAAAATGGGAACATGAAAGAATTATTCTAAAAGCGACTCATGTACACACCTTAATCGCAATATTGTCTTACTCAGAATAAGGTCAATAATTAGATTACTGCTGTCCATGTAAACGTAGTCATTGACTGCTGCCGTGTGTGAACGTGTCCTGTCGCAAAATGCGGTGGAAACTCTCGCACGATGTTAATAGTGTGATTAAGGTGTGTACATGTCTGTAATACACGTCAATAATGCGACTAAAACAGGAATACTCCACGTGTCTTAATTCGATTTGTGTTTACGTCGAGTATGACCTTAATCGGATTAAGGTAATTAAAAATTGCTGTTTACATGGTAGTTTCTTAATCAGAGTATTGCCTTAATCGGGTTAATGTTGGATTATTGTTGTCCATGTAAAACACACTGATTGATGTCCGTGGTAACAATTACTTTACAGCCGTTTTGTCCCGAAAACTAATCCTGTCCGAATAGGGCTTAACACGGCTAAATTTGTCTGTGATAGTTTTTATTTTGCCTCTAGAGGCCGCTCTCACACTGTATAATGACCGCAGACCCTTCTCATAGTTCCTGCAATTGGTTATCAGTGTCGGTTATTCGGCAACACTGATCGATCGGTCGGCCTCTTTTTACAATCACCTGCAAGATTAAAACTTGCTTTGGGATTTCATTTTTAGTGGTGAAAATGTCACTTTACCACTAAATTAACTTGTTTTTGTGTTTAGACACACTATAAGAATGTTATGGCGTGTTGCCTGTCGCACTGTGTCTCAATAATCATTTATGTGTGTGTGTGTTTGTGTCAGGAGTGCGCATGTTGCGCCAGGACCCTGTGGAGTGTCTCTTCTCGTTCATCTGCAGCTCAAATAATCACATCTCTCGGATTCAGGGGATGATCGAGCGTTTGTGTAGCACACTCGGGACACCACTCTGTGAGCTCGATGGCACACACTATCACGACTTCCCCTCCATTGAGGCTTTAGCAGGTAACACACAAACACTCCGCTAACCCTGAGCTCTCATTAGCATATACACTGATGCCTTTTTTCTGGTCAGTAGTATGTATGAACATATATTTGATCATTGTTGTGTGTGTGTGTGACAGAGAGCAGCGTAGAGGCACGGCTACGGGATTTGGGTTTTGGCTACCGAGCTCGTTTCCTACAGCAAAGTGCACACATGATTATGAGCGATCATGGTCCTAAGTGGCTCCATACACTACGTAACACCCCCTACCTGCAGGCCAGAGATGCTCTCCTTACACTCCCTGGTGTTGGCCCAAAGGTAGCTATTCATTTAATTGCTAATGTTGCCAAGGCTATCACAAAATGCAAAAAAGGAATTGCAAGCAGGTCTTAATTAGACCTCTTAAAATGACTAGCAGCTATTTGCTAGACTAGAGATGTTTTCTCTTTGTTTATTAGTTTGCCTGTTTCTGCAGTAACTAGCATGCTCCAATTTTGATCCAGTCCATGCTTAGTGTTTGTGTCTATGTGCATGGGGTGTGTGTCATCCAGGTGGCCGACTGTGTGTGTTTAATGTCATTGGACAAGTCTGAAGCCGTCCCTGTAGACACACATGTGTGGCAGATTGCGAAGCGCGACTATGGCTATGCTGCAGGAGGTAGACAGAAGACTCTGACCAATAAAGTCTACAAAGAGATCGGTGAGTAGAACAACAGCCACATCGTCTTCCCTTCTGTTTTTTGCCTCACCTAGTTTCCTTTCTAGCTGAATGCTGAAATTATGTTCAAGCTATGTACAGTATCCATCCATCCATCCATTTTCCATACTGGTTGCGGGGGAGCCTGGAGCCTATCCAGTGAACTCGGGGCAAAATGGCAGGGGACACCCTGGACGTGGGTGCCAACCCATCGCAGGGAAAAATCACACACACATTCACACACAATGGACAATTTGGAAATGTCAATCAGCCAGGAGAAAACCCCCGAAGCATGGGGAGAACACTGGGATTCGAACCCCCAACCCCAGAGGCAAACTTTCTAACCACTAAAAATGGCTTCTCAGTGCACATCCATTGAATTTAATGTGCTGTTTTTAACCAGGTATCGGCCCTATACAATGCTCATTACTCATCCTCGTAAAAAATGCTCCGATACCAACATCCGATACCACATGTTACTATGTGACGTAACTGTATAATCTCACGATTAATGATGGCAATTGAAACGAAACAGACTGCCCATTGTGCTCTGTGAAAATATCAAGAGCAGGAAGTACAGCATCTGTCTACAATTCAAATAGCCTAATAAAAGAAAATATTACTGTTTTTCTTTTTTTTAAATCTTTTTATTTTGATCTTTTTGGGATTTTTGTGAAAAATCTTGCGTATTCTTTTATTTTGATGATTGTAATAGGACTTTGTCACTGTTTGCAGGGGATTTCTTCAGAAAGCTTTGGGGATCCTATGCTGGCTGGGCGCACTCTGTGAGTAAAAAAAAACTTCCGGCAGCCATATTTACCTTTTTCTGTTCTATCCTGTGCCTTTCTTTTATACCTACTCTCATTATTAAACTGTTTTTGCCCTGCAGCATATAAATACATGTGTATCTTTTTATTATGCATTGTGATTGTATATATTACAATTAATTTGCCTTCACTAAAGAGCACCGAATAAATAAGCATGATTCTGTCTCTCTATACCTCTTTTTGATTCCGTCTCTCTGTTTCTCTGTTTCCCCGCCCCCTCTCTCTCCCCCTTTCTCTCTGTCTCTCAGGTTTTGTTCTGTGCTGATCTAAAGAAGTTCCAGAAGCTGAAAGAAATCCCGACCATAAAAGAAGAAAAGAAGCCAGCAAAGATGGGAAAAAAAGAAGAAAAGAATACAAACTGTAAGAAGAGAGTGAATGTGAAAAAGGAAGGAGGAGATTAAGATCAACAATCTGATCTACCGCTCTTTCAAACAAAACTCTTTCACTGGACAGTTTTCTTTTGACTGGAAGAAAAACTCAGGGATGAAATCAAGTTTTAAGTATCGGTGACTGCTTGTGCTGCCAGAAAGCACGTTGAATTTTGGTGTATATCAGACTTTATCTCCTAAAGGAAACTCAATGTACAACACAGCTATTGTTTTAGATGGGAAAATGGTTTTGTATAAAATAATCTGCAAAACAGTTAGTCCATTACAGTGGGTGCATGTGTGTCACAGACGTGCTGACATTTACTGTATAGCTGTAGCATTTACAGTTTATGAGTACTTGCTACTGAAATACGGGAGACACCTGAAAACTACATTGGTCTGCTTTTTCAGCTAAAGAAACAATCACGATTACCCAGTGGAAAAGCAAATTCACTGAAAAAGAAAGGACACACATAGCCGTTACTTTTGCCGTGTGCTGATGTGATCAAAGGAAAATTTGCCCTGTGAATGCACAAACCTCAGTCAAACAAGATGGTGTCACTCTGGTCTCTGGTTGGTACAAAA
This sequence comes from Ictalurus furcatus, assembly GCF_023375685.1. Taxonomy (NCBI): domain Eukaryota; kingdom Metazoa; phylum Chordata; class Actinopteri; order Siluriformes; family Ictaluridae; genus Ictalurus; species Ictalurus furcatus. The sequence goes on from NC_071259.1 coordinate 7,905,870, forward strand.
AAATTGAGATACTACTAATAATTAAGTAAAACCCATCACACTGGACTTTTGCCTTCCTACTTTCTTACTATGTTGCACATGTAGTGGAAAAAAAAAAATTAGTTAGCTAATATTAGTCCTACATTCTCCCCAATATCACAGAACCAACATACTTGATACAGCGTATCACTTCATCCAATACATTTTCAGCCCTACATATGCTCATTCATACAATTATCCAATTAGTTAATCATGTGGCAGCAGTACAATGAATAAAATAATGCACATACAGTACATGTCAAGAGCTTCAGTTAATGTTCACATCAAACATCAGAATGGGGAAAATGTCATTTCAGTGACTCAGACTGTGGCATGGTTGCTTTGAGTATTTCAGAAACTGCTGATCTGGGTTTTTCATATGTAACAGTCTGTGGAGTTTACACAGAGCGGTGCAAAAACCAAACAATAAAAACACATCCAGAGAGCTGCAGTTCTGAGGGCAGAGCCATCTTGTTGATGACAGAGATCATAGGAGAATGGCCAGACTGGTTTGTGCTGACATGAAGGCTATGATAACTCAGATAATTACTCTTTACAATCATGGTGAGCAGAAAAGCATCTCAGAATAAACAACACGTAGAACTTTGAGGTGGATGGGCTACAATTGTGGGTTCCACTCATGTCAGCCAACAGAAGTCTGCGGCTACAGTGGACACGGGTTAACTTATAATGGATAGCTGGAGACTGGACAAATAGCAGGTTCTGCAATACAGGAGTAACTACTAAAGTGGCCGCTGAGTATGTGTTAGTGCAGAGTGATCCTATCTACCAGCATACACAATGTTGCTAGGATTTTCTCGTTAGTAACATTAGCACCTTTGGAATTGCATGTGTGTGCACGTTTATGTCAACACCAATGGATCAGTTGTTTACTTAATGAACTACAAACTTTCAATCCTAATGATTTTAAGTATAGTAACAACAACAATAACACACTTGTCCCAGACTGAACTCCATTCTCACAAAAGGATTTTTGGCTGCCTTTGAATCAAGGTCTGTAATTTGGTTTGGCATCAGATATTCGTGGTTAGAAAATACCATTTGAAATGCTTGTGTCAACTCAAACTGTCCACTATGTGGCAGTAATGACACTATGACGCTTCCTCTTTGAGGTTTTTCTTTCTTTCTCTACTCACACTTCACACTATCATGCCTAGATGCAGTCTGCTCTCTTGACTGATTACTGTTCAAACATTACCTCAGTTCAAATATTTTTGCAACATAGCAACTGGGTTTTATGCAGAGGTCAAGAGGCAAACATGTTTAATTTGTCACCTCCTCTGTCAATTTACCTTTATTCATTTAGGAAATACTTATCCAAAGTGCTGCAATTAATACAGGATACAATCCAGAACAGAGATACAATCCGAACAGTTAAGGGTTAAAAGCTTTGATCAGTGGCCCAAGAACAGCACACTGTGAAGTCCTTGGATCTGAACTAACTGTAATCTTACATTCACAAGCAGAGAGCTCTAACTACTGAGCCACCACCTGCCCAAACAAACATGTTCCCATTCTTAAACTTTCTCAAATCAACTTGTTATAACTGCACGCTAACTTTTAACCTGGGACCATACGCAAGAATCATATTCCTACACATTCCCACAAATCAGTGAAAATAGTGGGATAATCAGGATACAGTACTAATACTTCAAATCCAAGATGTGTAATTTGTGCCTGAAAGTGGTTCATGTTACAGAGGTGTAATGATATGCATAAATATTACATATTAAGATATTCTATGCTTGCTGCTCTGTCTTGTGCATATAAAACTGCATATTAAAGTAGAAAGGCCACAAAGTACAAAGTGGACATTCAAAATAACAGTCTCCATGAGGGGTGCTCAAACTTTTTGCAGTCAGAGACCCCTTTGAATTTCAAATAAATTTCATGGTCCCCTTCAGTGTGGATTCATTTTATAAACTGAATCCAACTATTCAAATATTAGGCTACTTATAGAGATTTTTAGTAATTGACTTCACCCAAAAAGAGCACATTAGGTTCAAGGTGATTTTGTTTACATGTACATTTCAAGTTTATGGTGTTTGGCAGATGCCTTTATCCAGAGCAACTTGTATCTCATTTATACAACTGAGCAGTTGAGGGTTAAGGGCCTTGCTCAAGGGCCCAGCAGTGGTAGCTTGGCAATGCTGGGATTTGTACTCATGACCTTCCAGTCAGTAGTCCAACATCTTAACCAATGAGCACCACTGACCATGCCCCACTACAAAAAAAGTCTTCTTAGCAAGTGAAATATATCTTGAATATAGTCAAATTTATCTAGTATTTCTTATTGTAAGATTACAATAAACCAAATATAAGATTATTAAACATATTTCTAGACATTATTACTCATTTCCAGCAGAGAATTTTGCTTCTTTTCAGTAATAGATGCATAAAGTGTGTCAAATTATCTGCCAATAGAGCAAGAAAACAATAAGCTTGAAATGAACACAAATGGCTTGAAATGGGTTTAATAATCTTATATTTGGTTTATTGTAATCTTATTACAGGAAATACTCCATAAATGTGACTATATGCAAGCTATTTCCACTTGCTAATATGTCATTTTTTGAAGTGCATGGATATTGGTGTCATATGAGTTCTCCTGGGATTTTCAAGCACAGCAGTCCCTAGAGTTCACACAGATTGGTGCAAAAAATAAAAAATAAAAAAACATCCACTGAGTGGCAGTTCTGTGGATTGCTGTTGATAAGAGAGGTCAGAAGAGAATAGCTAGACTGGTTCAAGCTGACAGGAAGGCTATGGTCACTCACAGCAGAAAAGCACCTCGAAAGGCACAACACATTGAACCTTGAAGGCAGATGGGCTACAACAACAGAAGACCACACTAGGTTCCAGGATCAGGAATCTGAGGTTACAGTGGACAGTTGAAGATGGGAAAGAATTCAAATGGTTTGCCACATATCTGATTGTAGGTCTTTGTAATAAAGTGGGCAGTGAGTGTATATCCCAGGCTGTGCTTAATGGGGACCCCAATTTGAGAACTATTGGACTACATTATAATAATAATGGGCTATAACATCAAATTCAGTACATTTACATTTATCCATTTAACAGATGCTTTTATCCAAAGCGACTTACAAATGAGAAAATACAAGCAACGTGATATATCAAGCGGAGAACAATACAAGTAGTGCTACCATGCAAGATTTATAATTGAGTTTAAATAATAATAATAAAAAAATCTAAGTCACAATCAGTATCTGTGTAGTTGTTAAGCATATTCTTAAATCGTTTGCTGGTGTTGTTGTTTTTGAATCTTCATTCATATTTATCTGCTATGGACGATACTGAGAGAGATTTCTTGACTGATAAACACTCTGGTTCAGTAAACCAGACTCACGAGTGTGCACGATTAAAAGCAGTAAAAAGTATCCCAAAACGTCTAATGAAACTAGACTGTTGCCTTTCGGGTGCTTTCAGAATTAGGAACTTTATTCTCCAAACGTCAGTAAAACTGGCAAAAGATCTCATGAATACAATGCTTCTTTATAACCCAATAAAACAAAGTGCAAAGTAGGCTGAAAACTGAAAATAAAGTGTAAGTGAATGTATAATTAAACAGTATGTGCAAAAGTGAAAGACGGGATTGGGTTTACTGTGGTTAGTTTGTTCTCCATTTAATACTACTGACACATTGCAAGCTACATAAAATTTATATTGCTTTCACAGGTTATGTACTGTGAGGGTGTGTGTGCGTCGAGTTGAAAGCTCTTGATTTGGGTTTTACAATCCTTTAAAGGCTTGCCACACTGCTTCAGGTCTGTATACCGTGGCCTTAGAAGGTGTTTGTAAGGTGTTTATCTTAACAAGTAGCTGTGTTTGTGTTACTGTGACACTCAGCCATTTCAGATACTATGGTTAGGTTATTATGCATGCTTTTACATTGTAAGAGGGAGTAAAATAATGTAACCAGTTTTAAAAGCCGTCACACCTAATACCTGGACAGGGTGAGTTTGGGTGAGGGTGAATTGTATTTTTCTTACTCTTTGCATTTGGTTAGTGTGACTATGGGAATACAGTATATAAATAGCCGTGTGTGTGTGTTTGTGTGTGTGCGGTCATTTGTACAAAGCAGTGACTCAGCTTTAGTCTAGTTGAATCTGGCATAAGACCAAGATTGACTTTAGGGCAGAAAGAGACTTGGAATAAAAATAAGAATAGAACATGGCTTGGGGACTGAATTAACATGGATGCATACATACAAACACAGTATCGTGCTAATGGTTAGGTCTTAGGTTCGTGTAAAGGAAATCTATGAAACGCATATTAAAATCATTTCAAAATAATCAAATGAAACTATTCTAGGCTGTAACGACAGGGTGGTGATGCCTGAAACAAAGCAGAGTTACGGTTTCCACAAAGAATTTGTATTATTTTCCTATAACAGCATGTTATTAAGCATTTTATTCCTTTTATACCACGACAATTAATACCAGTCTAAATGTATGAATAGGTGACATATTGTACTTTTATATTTATAATTATACTTGGTGTTGTGATTACGTTATTGAGAAATAGCAGTGTCCTAGGTCCTGGGGATTTTCATGTGGTGGAAAATGTACTGACCATTTACAAAGCACAACGATTAAAGGTTAAATGAACATCTCCTTCCAGAAAATGTCACCATATTACTGATTAGATATTTATCTTTGTTCAATAACAACACCTTTTCGTATCTGTTTATAATTCGCCTTATGATTATGTTTTTACAGTTCTTAGAAAATGCTGTTATAGTTTTCTGATTAGCCTTAGATCATGCTTTTATGCTGTCATGGTCACTTTATTAGGAACACTTGCACACCTGTCAGTTTATTTTTATTGCACAGAACTTCAGTTAATGTTCACATCAAACATCAGAATGGGGGACAAATGTGATCTCTGTGACTTTAACCGTGGCATAGTTGTTGGTGCCAGATGGGCTGGTTTTATTATTTCAGAAACTGCTGACCTCCTGGGATTTTTACACAGAACAGTCTCTAGAGTTTACACAGAATGGTGTGAAATACAAAGCACATAATGTGAGCAGACTGCGAGGGTTTGCAGGCTAAAACACCTTGTTGATGTGAAAGATAAGAGGAGAATGACCAGACATTGTATAGTAACTCAAATAAGCACTCATTACAATTGTGGTGTATTACATAACATGTCAAACCATGAGATCTGTGAGCTACAACAGCAGAAGATGGCATATATAGGATATCATGAGCACAGATTCAACCCAAGACCAGGTGATTAATTTTTTTCCTGAATCTTCAACTGTTCAATTTCGATGAGTCTGTGCCCATGATACTGTAGCTTCAGATTCCTGTTCTTGGCTGACAGGAGTGGAACCTGATGTGGTTTTCTGCTGTTGCAGCTCACCCACCTCAAGGTTTGATGTTTTGTGCATGCTGAGATGCTTTTCTGCTCACCCTGGTTGTAAAGAGTGATCATATGAGTTTCTATATCCTACCTGGCAGCTCGAACCAATCTGGCCATTTTCCTCTGACCTCTCTTATCAATAAGGTGTTTCCACCCACAGAATTGTCACTTACCCAATGTTTTTGGTTCTTTACACCATTCCATGTAAACTCTAGAGACTGTTGTGTGTGAAAATTGCAGGAGATTAGCAGTTTCTAATAACTAGCAGTTTCATGCCGTGATCAAAGTCACAGATATCACACTTTTTATTCTTTCTGATGGGAACATTAACTGAAGCTCTTGTCCTGTATCTGTGTGATTTTTTTGCGTTGTGCTGCTGCCACATGATTGGCTGATTAGATAACTACATGAATGTGCAGGTGTACAGGTGTTCTGGTGAGTGTATAAATCTGTGATTTGCATTGCAGCCGGTACCACTGTCAGAGCTGCTGTTATAGAAAATGACTCAACACCTTCTGACCAATCAGATTTGAGAATCTTCATCATTGTACAAAACTAAATCAAATCGATATTTTGTGTGACAAGCAACTGACTTTAAAATTGTGCTGGTTTACTTGCACTCTGTCGTACAGTTTTGTAAAGAAATCGACTGGCTGCTTCTTCGAGAACCTTCCAGAGTTCTTCTCTAGTCTCTATTCACACAACACACAAAAAATTGGAAGATAAACATTTGGACTAACCTGGAACAGTAATGCAGAAGACAAAATAAGGACAAAATATATTGAGTCTTTCACAATACTGTATAAACATGTTTTGACACCCACATAATGATAGAGGAGAGTCTGGTCACTCAGTTATGTAAGGCTGTGCCCATACAAGGCTTTAGTGGTGCTAAAATAAACAACACCCTTCGCCAATGTCCAGATAGCTCATGTTGCAGAAATGAACTCAAAAGTAGACAATAATCAAAGACGTTTCCCAGATACTTGAGATGTCTGTGTCTCCTGGCCAAGGCCAGAATCTTTTCTCTTGGTTTGTAATTTAGCTCTGAAAGCGTCTAAAGACTTTCCACCACTTGACCAGAAGCAAGTGCAAAATAGCAAAGAGACATAGACCGACAGGCAGAGCCACAACTGAGCATACTGTAAGGCTTGAAAATGTTTGTACTCCAGATTTCACTCCAGATTTCCTTTTTGGGCATTTTGAAGCATATACTATTTTATATTAAACCTTAGATTCATTAGATTGCCATGCAGTCTATAATCTTGTTATGAGAAAAAGCAGCTTCTCTACTTCTGATCGGGGAAAAAAGTCCAATGTTCTGTTGACCTGCACCACCTTTCTTTCATCCATTTATAGCTGTGATCTTTTTTTCTTTTCTTTTCTTTTTTTATTGAACATTTTCAAAATGGCCCCACCAAAGCACTTGTTAATATATATTAGAAGTATATTGTTTTAGCTCTTTTAGTTAAATAAGAGCATGGAATATAATGCTTGAATACTCTCTATACATGTTGACTGCATAGATATACTGTCCTCTCACATTCAACTGCTTTTATGTCCAGCAAATTTCTTAACATTTGTAAATATTTGTATTAACATAAAAAGATTTAACAACTGTGACAGTTGACACGGGGGGGGGGGGGGGGGTCAATATCAAAGGTAACTGTCTGTATGTGCTTTAAGTACTACAGTGCATCTCATCCTCATGGACTGCACCAGATTTGTCAGTTTTGTCAGTATGTGAGAAAATCCCGGATGACCTACTGCTTCCTCCGAAATTCTGCAGCAGGGAACCAATGGATACTGCGCTATCCCATAAGGCAACGGGACTGGCGTGGAAGAGCTGTCAGAATCAAAAACGGCGGAAGGCAGCAGGTCGGCTATTTTTAAGTTGTAGGTCACGTGGCAATGCCAACATTGCAGAGGTAGTACGTCTGGATTGTATTCATGCATCAACAGCCAAGCAGTAGGCACTGAATCGAACATAGTAGGTACTGCCACAATTTCGAACGCGGCCAGAGACTTTCCATCAATTTTTCTTTTTTTCTTTTTTTATGACATCAAAAATAGGTATGTGCACTCAGGACAAAATTGCCGGGTGATGGATTTGGGAATATGGAGTCAGTCATTACAGTATGTTACCCTGATACAGCTGTAATATGGATAATAAGATGTCTCAATTTTATTTTTCATAAGTCCACCCAGGCTTAATGAACCAAGGTCTTGAGTTTGACACCTGTACTCTAAAATAATAGCACACTGGATTTAATGTGATGGAAAATCACACAGCAAGGGATATGAAACTATACTGTCATGGAGAATATCTCAGAAGTTCTTGGCCCTCCTCTCTTCAACACTTGCCACCGGTTTTTAATGCCAGTGTTTCGTTCTGCTGTGGTCTGCAAGCCATTTCACTGTGGTTCTACAGGAATTTTTTTCTCTCGATTGTTTACCAGCTGAGAGATGGAATAACTAAATCCACCTGTAGTGACTGCGGTTTAAATGTTTAAATGTTAGCTGCCTAATTGAGACATGTTTTTCTGTGAGGCCTCTACTCTCGCCAGCCTTGCACCTCCTGCTTGATATTACTGAATAAGGCTCTGTCTGCCTACCAGATGGTCACTTTTTTCTAGGATATGCTAGTAGTGTGTATGTGCGTGTGTGCATGCTCATTCCTGGTAGGAGTACAGCGTGTCTCCATGTGGGTCTGATTGTTCTGTCTTAAGCTGTTTTTCTCTAGCTCTAACTAGGCAGATTCGCAGTGGGTATTATAACAGATGTGTGTGCGAGTCTGTGAGTGTGTCATACACTGTTGGTGGGCTTGGACTGCTGGCGTTTTGTGTGTAGGTCTCTGAATACCTCGCTTTTTCATTTTATTGACCCCATTCTTTTCTCCCTCGCATGGACACAAACACACACACACACACACACAATTCACCTTCCCTACATGCCCACTAGTAGCATATCTATTACCTAACAAGGGAACAATATACATTTTATGTACTTGGCACTGCACATTCAAAGCAATATCTAGAGCATGCTATGTATATAGTCATATATTACAAAAATAATTTCCAAAAATTAAAAAAAAATCATCCATGCAGATGCAGGAAAACATTGCACCTTTAGAAAACAGAGTTCGGACAAAGAGAACCCCTAGCTGCGCGCATTTTGGGGCCCAGTTAAAGGGAATTTTCTCCTTATATTTAGCAGCTTAGCCACCTCTTACTCAATACCACAGGGATCATGCCACTCGATTCTTATTAAGTCTATGAGCTGAACTGATTAAGATCCCAGTAGGTGACTTCAGATGGAGTAATGGAGCTCATGCAGAGGAATGATGTGCTAAATTACACTACTGTGAGTTCTACTTTCCAACACAGACCAAGCTGTTATTACACTGAGATGATGGAGTACATGATACATGGTATTAATTCTCTGGTGCTGTCACTCTGTTTCAGTCAGGCAGATGGAAGGACAGCCATCGTGACTCACCTTCAGATTAACACTTTCTAATGAACAGTCAGATTATGTTAATCTCATTAGGACAGCGAGGAAAACCACTATGTAGGCTACTGAATACACACGCTGTTAACGCTGATTATTGGTGAAGGTTGTTTTCAATCATAAAAGTTTTTTGTGCAGGTGTTTCTGCTAAAAATCGACAAGTATCAACACTTTACAACAGATATTTGGTGAATCTTCTGCTAAAAAGGTTGGTGACCCATGTATCTTGGCCCATTCCAACATGCATAAATGTACTTATTTATTTATTTTTATTGTAGGTTGTTTTTTAATGTTTGAGTATGTGGACTGGCATCTTCAGTCAGTTCAAATACTGCAAATATTATTTGTTCATATATCTATCTATCTATCTATCGATCAATCAATATATCTATCTATCTATCCCTTTTCTTATGGACACACATTCTAATGACAGTCACTTTATGATGCTCACCTCCACTATAACTACTTTACTTACTTTTGATGCTTCTTAGCACTTTTTAAAAAATCTTATTTTATTCATATCTTCTTAGTTTGCTGCCATATGGATAGTGTAATCTCACATTCAACTGCTTTTTTTTTCTTAGTTTACTGCCATATGGGTACTGTAATCTCACATTAAAAAAAAAACTGCTGTGTTCTCTATATATCGTGTCCTTGTAATTTGTTGTTTATTGTACTACTGCAACAAAACAATTTCCCTCAGGGATCAATAAAGTACTATCTATCTATCTATCTATCTATCTATCTATCTAAATACAGACATTTTGTGTCTGTGGAATTATCCAGTTCTAGGCATTATTATGGCACACATTGTGTTTAATGCTATTTTACAAAGTGGTTTTAGATATTTATCTGACATTTTAAGGTGCCAATAATTTTGCTACTTGAGAGAAAATTATTGCTTAAAAAACAGGTTGAGAATCATTTTGTTAGCTCAAAGGTAAATACTTTCTCCTATTGTTAAAATTAATTGTATGGATAATTGTTCCTATTTGAAAATTCTACGTTCTAATTATACATAATTTTTCGCTAGTTTTAAAGAAGGTGCCTGAAGGTTTTGGAGGCTTTAAAGAAGATTTTGCTGTTTACTGTATATTTAAAACACATGTTGGAAAGATACATATATTGGTGAATATATTTCATGGACTTTGTGGTATACGGTAATATATTTCTGTTGTGTAACACTTGCTGATAGCTTTATTGTAAATTTGAGGTTATAGCAAGCATTCATTTTATGAGTGTAGAGCTTACACACTCTCCTCAGAGTTCTTGTTTCTTTTAGACTGTTTCTACAGGTGTTAGCTGTGTTTGGTCATGCCAGTGGATGAGGTAATGACTGCCATTTGAAGGTAAAGTTTCACAGTCCTAATTTTGTACTTAGTTGGTTTGGTGAGCATTTCATTTTAAAAACACCACGGCGCTTTTGCATTCTTGATTCTGCCTGGGCAGAAGATGTTGAGCAATTTTCAATAACTCTCAGCTCTGCAAGGTTTATGTTAATTGCTCAATCTTATAGCAGATGCTCCACATAAATGGATTTTAAAAATGTGTTCTGTTAACATATTTTTGGAAGGAGTCTCAAGTGTCAGTGCTTTGTAACAGTCAGAGGTAAAGCTGTAATGGGACACAGGAAAGTCTTCAGGATGGAGGGGTTTGCGGTTTCCCAGTGACGCCATTCAGGGTGACCCCTGCCTTGTGCCCCGAGTTCCCTGGGATAGGCTCCAGGCTCCCCAGTGACCCTGTGTAGGGTAAGTGGTACAGAAAATGGTTGGATGGACTTACCATCTGCAATAGCATATTGGGAACCATTCGTGTACAGAGGCAGTCACCAAATGTTCCACACTAGGTGCCTGGTTGTTTGATGCAAAGGAGCATACACACATCCATACACACATATGTTTGCCTTACTATGCTTGCAAGGACCTTCCTCCTAATCAATGCAGTTAATTAATGCTATGCTTCACCTACGTAGATCTAAACGTAGAACCTTAACCAGACTTAACCTTAACTCACTAACCAGAAGAACACATTTTGGCTGTTTGGATCTGCTGGTTTTGTTAAATAAATAAATAAATAAATAAATAAATAATAAATAATAAGAGGACGCAATTTTCCTCACAAGGACCTGCCAAATGTCCCCACAGAGTCAAAACGTTCAGATATTCTTATCCCGAGGACATTTGTTCCCAGATATAAAAACATGCCCACGTACTTACATACGTTATAGAAAATGAAACAAAAGTACAAAAGAGACTAAACTTGTTTAAACGTGCAATGTCAATGTCAACGTTAACATGCAAGCCAGCACAAGAGTGGAAATGAAAAAGACCCCTCTGTCTGACACACGCACACACACACACACACACACAAACAATACTGCAAGGTGTGGGAACAACACAGCCATTGTACATTTGCGACAAAGATGCGGAAGGAGTCTCTCTTTCTCTCTGTCCCTCCATACATAAACACAACTCCACTGTAGTTCATCAATCTAGCTCGTGTAGTTCTTTGTGTCACTGACTGTACGTTTTTACCAGAATCCCTCCTTTGTGTCTCTGTGTGAATGTATATGGAGGTCTACTATTATGCCTCTTTCATACACTTACACACGATACATCTTTCTGTCATCACCCAGCACAGTGAGCTCATTTTCCTGACATGTTCAGTGCCCGTGTAACGGTCTTACGGAAATCCTCAAGCCTAAATTTCATCACGTGTGGGTACATGTCTGTGTTTCCTCATTCGAATGTGTGTATATACCATAAATATTTGTGAGCATGTCCATGCTTATGTGTGTGTACGTGTGTGTTTGTGTGTGTGTTTTAAATTAAAGGTGCAGTTTGCACTTTTTTGAAAAGTGTTTCTAGACTTAAAATATTATTGCTTCGGAAGAACCTTTGAAAACTGTTCATTTGGAATATTGCCATGCGGTGGATTACTGGGTTTCAGGGCTTCTGTTAACATTTTTCTCTTGTGATTAATATTACATTTGTTTCAGAGGCGCTTTCCAATCATAGCTTGATTACATTTAGGAGTGGGCAAGATGATGACATGATCCATCCATTTTCTGTATAACTTATCCTACATTGAGTCATGGGGAGCCTGCAGTCTATCCCAGGGGACTCGGGGCACGAGGCAGGGGGACACCTTGGACAGGGTTTGTACCTGTCCAAGGGGTGGATCCCTGTCCAAGGTGTTCCCCTGCCTCGTGCCCCGAGTCCCGGGGCCATCGCAAGAAACAATCTCACACTACAGACAATTTGGAAATGCCAATCAGCCTACAACGCATGTCTTTGGACTGGGGGAGGAAACCGGAGTACACGGAGGAAACCCCCGAAGCAAGGGGAGAACATGCTCTGCACACTCAGGGTAGAGACGGGAATCAACCCCCCAATCCTGGAGGTGCGAGGCAAACGTACTAACCACTAAGCCTTCGTGCCCCCCTGATGACATGATATCATCATGAAACTGTTTTATCGTGTCCTGGGAACACTTGGTGTGAGGCGGGAATACATCATGGATGGGATGCCAGTCCATCACAGGACACCAAACACACACATTCACATACTCATTCACACCAAGCTTTAGCCAATTCACCATTTGGCATCTTTTTGGGAGGTGGGAGGAAACCAGAGAATCCAAATGCAAACACTAGGAGAACATGCAAAGCTCCAGACAGACAGTAATCTGTCTATACAATGGTGCCGCCCACCAGAATCGACAACACAATGGGGGTTTTTTTCTTCTGAAATCTCTGTCAGTATCAGTAGTTCTTAACCACTGGTGAATTATTCATTATTCAGAGATTATCAATTGGTGTTGACATGCTCCTTGGCATGCGCCTTTGGTTGTGATTTGTGAAGAAAATGGAATACAAGTTCCTGATATTGGCACACTATGAGGGATGTGTGATAGTTTTTTGTAATTGCTAACATAATAATTCATGTACCTTGTACACAGTTACAAAAGGTCATTTTCCGTCAATGTTGCAGTCAAGTCCAAGTTCAAGTACAAGCCAACCTCATGCCTCACCTCACCTCAGCACCACCCAGCAGCTGCTGCTGGGTCCCTGTGTAAGACTCTTAGCCCCATGTATCCTGTAACTGTATCTCAATTCATTTACATTTCAGCGCATGCAGCTTTCACTAAAAATGTCCAAGTCAAAGCTTCTCATAAACTAAACTCCCAGGTCACATATAATAAGCAAGTCCAGCACTCGAGTACTACTTGACTGCCATGTGCCTACATATGAATTATGCTTGCAAAGTCTGAAAGCAGAAGGTTTTGCATAAACCTGTTCTTCATATGTAATCACAACTGCACTCTCAGAAATAAAACTATACTCAAAAATGTCCTTGTTACTATGGTGGTATTATCAAGGCTGCATCTTGTGGACATTTAGTGAATATAGTATACCTTTAAAATACTGGCTGTCCCAAAAGTCTCCATACATATGGGAAATGAACTCTTTTAGCAAAATGCCATACTACTTAGTTTATCCATCTATCTATCCAGTTCTTGTACCGCTTATCCTACACAGGGTCATGGGGTGCCTATCGCAGGGGACTAGGGGCACAAGGTGGGGGCCACCCTAGACACGGTACCAATCCATCACTGGGCGCAATCGCACACATATTCACACACTATGGACAATTTAGAGATGCCAATTAGCCTACAAGGCATGTCTTTGCAATGACGGAGGAAACCAGAGAACACAGATGAAACCCCCAAAGCACGGGAAGAACATGCAAACACCATGCACAGGATTCGAACCCCCAACCTTGAATGTGTGAGACAAACGTGCTAATTTTATTAATTATTCAAACTTTATTTATTCGTTTATTTATTTTTCAGATAGCTTTTAAGGATGGCTTTGACAAAAGAAAAAACTCATTCTCATGCCTGGATCGGGAAACTGTCGCAAACTTGCGATGGACTTTAACAGGAAACAGAAAGGGCGAGCACATCACACACGACACTGTTGCCAAACTTATTTCCAAATTCAAACATGTTGGAAGTATTGCGGACCGACCGAGAAGTGTACACCCACGAACATCCACTGACGAAGGCACGACCGACGTGGTGCTGGCAAACACCCTTGTAGTCCCCTAATTAATATGGAGACTTTGGGGACACCCTGTAATTCAAACATACAAACTTTAGGACTTTAAGTTTAAGATTTAAATGTGTACTGTAAAAGCTAATGAAAGTACACCGTGTACTGTATACAGTACCTCACCAGGTGAAAAGTATATGCTGAAGGAAAAGTACTGGGTGTGTTTATTTCTGGGAGTGTAATTAAGTTAGCACTGTCAGGTGACAGGTCTGAAGTGAAATTGAATGAAATGATCACGCATCCACACACACCAGATGTGTGTGTGTGTGTGTAAAGCAAAACCTACGTATAGAATTTCAATCTGGTCTCCTCACGTTACTCTCTCTCGCGCTCTCTCTCTTTCCCCTCTCTCTCTCTTTCTCACACACACACACACACACACACACACACACACTAATTCACACGCTCTAACTGCGCCATTGCAAAAAGTGCATACGTCACTGCGCATACGTGAAGTCTGCCAGAATGAGAGGCACTCAGGCAGGCAATGAAGGCAGTTGTGTAAGACAAACCGCGCGCGAGTGAGAGATGAATTTAGTAGCGAGACACAGACGGAGGGAGGACGGCACTGACCCAGCGCCCTCAGCGACAGGGTTTCGGTTCACCTTCGGGAATACGATCGCGGGCTCGGCACATTTGTAACGGTAGCTGTGCCCGAGGCAAAACAACAACAACAACAACAAAACAACAATCGCACATCATTCAATAGCAAGGCACCAGGAGTTCAGGTAGGATGGATCACTTGTGTTTCTCTTCCTGCGATCAGATGCGCAATCGATCCCTGGCACTTCAGTGCGCGTGTCCCTGCAGCAGATTACCATCTTGATTTTCATAGCTAATAATAATAATAATAATAATAATAATAATGATAATAATGATAAATCAGGGTTCAAATTCAGTCGCGCGCGCACAGGGTGTCGCGATGCAGTAAATGCGTGCGTGCAAAACGCTGGCTTAAAGCAATACAGATCTCCGCATCGCTCTAGCGCGTGAGAGGATTTACACTAGCTCACAACAATCCCTGTCCTTTTTTTTTATATATACAAAAGACAACGCGACGTCGAAGGTGCCAGAGCTACACGTTGATGAGAAAAGTGAAAACTAATACCCGCGTGACGTGCTACACATAAAAAAAAAACAGTATCCGCGCATAAAGAATACACCAGGTTTGAGGAGAGTCTTGTGCACGCGCTCTTTCATTTCTTTCTCGCGAGACGAAAAGCTCTCCCACGTTTCTCGTGTTTTAAGACGCACTGCTTGCTCTTCGATATCACAACCCCTTTGCATGAAGCGTCAAAATGTCAGTCCTCGCAGTAGATCTGTCAGTCTGAGCCCGTGAGCAATAAACGCCCATGCTTTTTTTTTTTTTTTTTTTTTTTTTTTTAAGCAGCAAAACTTGTTGACCATAAATTGCAGTTACTCTTGGCTTCTAATTGTATCAGTGCTACGCATAAAAAAGGCACCAGAACATAGATCCTCATTTTAAAGAGCCCAAGGATGAAAAAAAAAGAAAAAAAAAAAGATGTTGCACTGAAATGTATCCCACTTCTTATTATGGGTGTGTGCACTTTTGGATATTGGAGTGCAAATAGAAATAGATTGTTTCAGTTATATTGAAGTGAACACATCACTGGGCAGCACAGTGGTGCAGAGGGTAGCATTACCTATACAGTAGGGGTGGGTGATCTGGCAAAGATATCATATCAGGATTTTTTTTTTTCCCAGGCTGGATCACAATCCACAATATTATCAGGATTGTGTGTGTGTGTGTGTGTGTTTTTTTTTATTGAACAGAGCAACCAAACTAATTTCCCTAATGATGAAAACATACTGCAGCACTACATGGATACGCAACCTCATAAAATAAAATAAAATAAAAAAAAATGCATAAAAACAATACAAGAGACTACCTTCCAAATGTAAATTGTAAATTCTTTCTAAAGTGAAAAACGTTGAAAACAAGCATGGATAGCACATTTTAAGGAAAATAAAAGCTAAATAAAAAGCACATTGCCTTTGCTCTTTGTCTTCAGTATTTAAAAGTACAACAAATGGAAAGATAGGCGAGTGATCTTAAATAGGTTTAAATGATGAGTGCAAAAGCAGAGTTGGTTTACATTTTTATGTAACAAATATAAAGGCAGTTATTCATGTATTATTGCACTTTTCTCGACATTATGGGGATGGTGGTGTTGACGAATAGTGCGATTTGGTAAGTCGGAACTAGAACATGCGTAAAAACTCTCATTTGAATCATTTTGATGGCTGTTACACCCTTTGCCAGGTAAAATGTCCTGGTATCACTGATGTCTTTCCAGCACTTAATTGTTTTTTCATGACAAGCACCTTTGTCAAACACATTTGTTATTGTGTTTGCTTCAGTCCTTTTTTTAGGATGCAGTGCTATTACACTCGCATGTGCTCCCAGTGTTCTCTGGATTTCAGCACAGCCTTGTGGTGCTTTATTTTGAGGCAGTTAAACAAGTTCATCACATTTCCTCAACGTGCCAATCTTACATTTGCATATTTGGCAAACAATTGTTGTCTGTGCTGTGTCCGTTGTGTAAAATCCAACGGTTCCATATAACAGTTATTGACCTTCTCACCGACTTCTTGGTGTTGTCAGCCAGGCTGCTGTGTCGCCAAACAAAATGAGGAAATATAGGCTAACTCTTGGTTGTTATTGGTTTGTTCGTGTGTCTTTCAGGGAAAATGAGAACTGGACTACCCAGTAGATGAATGTCTGATAAAATAAAACAACTTGGGATGCCATTTCTGAGAGTTTTTTTTGTTGACAAAATGTCTCTCTGTAAAAACAGATTGTAGGGACATTTTAATCGCTCATGATATATAATATCCACATATTGCCCGTCCCCAGAACTCCAGGGTCCTCGGTTCAACATTGGGCATGGATTACTGTCTGTGTGGAGTTTTGCATGTTCTCCCCATGTGGATTTCCTCTGGGTTCTCTGGTTTCCTCCCACCTTCCAAAAACATGCCAGTAGATGAACTGGCTACTCTTCATTCACTCTAGATGTGAATGTGTATGCATGGTGTTCTGTGATGGATTGGTGTCCCATCCAGGGTGTATTCTCACCTCATGCAGAGCGTTCCTGGGATATGATCCGGATCCAGAACCCTGATCCCTTGAAGAAGAATAACTGAAGAACATGCCACTGGTGTAGTACTTGACTCATGGAGTTCTGAGCACTGATTTATATCTTGACTTTGACTCACTTATTTGAGATTTGAGATATGCTATGTAAATTGTTGTTCTTCAACAGTAAATAATGTTATGCAAACTGCATACAGCACTAGTCTGCTACAATTCATTAAGGTAGTCAGATTTTCACAGGGAACCCATTCAATGCAAGGCTTAAACTGGACTTGACTTGAATAGCAGCTTATAGGATTTGGACTTGACTTGGAGGTGAAGCTGAGATGATTTGAGGTTTAAATTTTTCCTGAGGGTAAACAACTTGACAACACATGCATCAAATGATTTTCAGGCAGCAGTTCTCATCACCAGCTAAACAATCATGTTTATATGCCATACCACTTATCTTACACAGGGTCATGGGGGAGTCATGGGAGCCCGGAGCCTATCCCATGGAGGTTTGGGCACAACTTTTGGCACAAACATTCATACACTATGGACAATTTAGAAATGCCAATTAGCCTACAATGCATGTCTTTTGGACTGGGGGAGGAAACCAGAGTACCCAGAGGAAACCCCAAAGCATGGTTATAGCATGCAAACTCTCGCACACAAGGCAGAGGCAGGATTCGAACCCTGAAGGTGCGAGGTGAACGTGCTAAAGACTAAGCCATCATGCCCGCCATATATAATATGAAATAATTAAAACTTACAAGGTACTTCCTAGAGCAAATAAATGAGGAGATAGATAATAATCAAGACTGAACTATATATGTATAGTATATGCAGTATATTGTGTGATAGTGGATTGCTTGTATTTGGAGCGCTTGTACTTGGATATTTGAATGATTGGACAATGTAAGTTTGAACGAAAGGCAATACCGTTTAAGGAAGGTAAAGTTTGTAGTGAAATTACGGTCTAATTTTGGCCCCGACATTCTTCGCAATTTGCATTGAAGTGTAAACGAGCCGATTTTCTGCAAGCTTCCTCTGCTGAGTTATATGAAATATCAGAAACATGATGCTTTTACGGCATAAATGAGCATAAATCAGTGGATTGGACCAAATTATATATAAAACCTAATACGATAGTGATTCAGAGTTTCAACCTTGGATCGACTTTGTTGGATAGTGATACCGTGTACCAGATCAGTGCATATCTTTTTGCAATCAATGCAAGTCTCAAGCCCTATTGATATGATCTGGGCTTGGCCTGTTGTGTGTGTGTGTATGTGTCATGGTAACGGAGTAACATTTTTGCATTTTTGCAGGCTACTCAACATTGGAGGAAGATGTTGTTGAGGGAGAGAGAGAGAGACAAAGAAGGAAACTGAATTTGGCAGTAAGAACATCATAAAATCGTAGTGGGTGCCAGCTGAGACATGCCCACGAAACAGAAAGTAAGACGGGTAGATTACAGAGAGTTTAAGATGTACAGACCTTTGTCTATCATACCTCCAGAGAAATTAAGAAAGGGAAAACGCTAGTATCAGGTGCAAATGCTGTGCTGATTTAGGTTCATATGTTGTGCATGCTCATTTGTGCCCGTTGAGCGAGTCTGCGTTGTGTAGAGATGGAACGAGAGCAGGTTTTGCCCTGATAGTAAAGACTATTTACATTCCTTAAGGGTGGAAGGGTGGAATCGTTTCGGTTAGAGCAGCCAGTAACCCCCTCACCCATACCTTTCCACTGCACACACGCATGCGCAAATACACACACACACACACACACTACTGCCTCCCCCACAAATCCTACATAAATAAGCTATGCACATTTATCTTAGAAACCCAGGGGAATTCAGCAATATGCTGATAGGGTTAACTCTATCCTATCCTTTGAGCAGATAAACCCCAAATCCACCTCCCCCCCACACAAACACATACACACACACACACACACACACGTTCAGTGATATACAGGACAGCGCTCTGATACCACTGTCTACAAACAGGCTTCTGTCCTTGCCTGGAAACATTCATTGAAATTAAAGGAAACGTCAGACTGCATGGAATGAGACAGTCCGTGTGTGTGTGTGTGTGTGCGTGTGTGTGTGAGAGAGAGAGAGAGAGAGAGAGAGAGAGAGAGCTGCTCTGGAGAAACAAGCATCTCTTTTAAACATTTGAATTGACCCATGTGGCCATAAGGCAGGAATTTGATGCTCATATTTAGTGTGGGTGTGTGTGTGTGTGTGTGTGTGTGTGTGGGTGGGTGTGTGTGTGTGTGTGAGAGTGAGAGAGCGCGAGAGAGAGAGGTAATGGTAAAGATAGTGTAATGTGGTGTTTATAGTCTTTTAGATTTGATATTTGAAGGTTTTACAGTAAACGTGTTAATTACTGTGACGTGTCACATGAGTAGTATGTGTATACTGTTTGTGATGCTGTAACACACTGAGAAAGTCAAAGAAATTATTGTTTGAGAATGTGCAATGACGCTCTGCCTTAGGGGACCTCTTAGCTGACAGAAATATCCATTTTTATTTGAACTATTCTATGTCTTTAGAAATTCTGTGCATTCAGGGGCATTACATCGTCCCTACTGTATATGTGTGTGATATGAGAGCGAGTGCGAAAGAGAGCGCGAGAGTGAGAGAGACAAAGAGACAACAGTAAGGGACATAGGGTTAGACAGTTTCCAGTATAATGGGTCCTAGTCATGAAGAAAATGTGGCTGTGCATGAGTCTGTACACACACTACTGCTTAGTCTAAATCACTGTCAGCCTCCATCTCAGCATATAATGAACACACACACACACACACACACACACACACACACACACACACATACATGTGTGGCTGATGTGCATAGAATAAACACATTCCCATTCATACACACACACACACACACAGAACATCTGGTTTGGTGAACAAAGTCTATCTGATTTTCCATTCTCACCAGGCAGAGTAAATATACACACCCACACACTATGGCAGCAGCACACACACATACACACACACACACACACACACACACACACACACACCTCCGAGCTTGCTATAATAACAGTGTGATATTAACCAGCTGAAATTTACATAGGTAGAATTCTTATCTGCAGTCACTCTCTCTTTCTCTTTCTCTCCCTTGTCCCATCCCTGCCTTTCCTGCTTTATTACCATGTTTTCAGTCCTCCTTATCTCTTTATCTGTATGGGCAATCATTTCTGTAAAGCCAAAGTGTGTCAGAGTAACAACAAGAACAAGAGGACTTACAACACTTGACCAAGGAAACATGGAAAGACCAAAGGCGGAAAAGGCACAAAAGGGTGAAGACAGAAACAAACACCTCCCACCGCTCTGATACGCTCTGTCTTTCTGTTCTTACTTCCATTCTGTTGGTTATACCATGCTTTTGCTTATATAACATGCTTTTTTCAAATGTTCTACACTGTTGCGTTTACTCCGGATGACGCCATACTAATTGATAGGTTTGCTCTTTCTGCAGCCCTCCTTTATCTCCTTGACTCTCTTTATATGGGTTATGCTGTTGAATGGCTTACATTAAGTGCTTAAATTAATTCAAGCTCCTCTTTCGATATGACTGTAGCTCTCGTATGACACTCTAGAGACTTCTGTACTATATCCAAACGCTTTACCAAATTTCTTCATAGTGATTCAGCACTTGGGGGTGGGAGTGAGTCACAGTGATGCATCCTGGAGAGGAGGTTGGTCTGAGTTGCTGACAGGTGATTTTTACGGTTTTTGGAACATATCTCGCAAGGACCCTGAGTAAAAAAAAACAGATGTTTCTTTTAGGGGCCAGAGAAGCTAGTGTGTTGTAATGAGTCATATTGAAATTTCAGTCCTCGCCAGAGTCTGTCTTTTTAATTTAATTTCATGGGGTATGGTAATAACATGTAGACATGCTGTTTTTACCATCTTTGTGACTATATCGACATAATATTTCCAAATATGGCTGCAGTGTGTGGTGGTAGTGTGGAAAATGTAATGTATGCAATGTATATTTTAGATGTACTGCATATTTTAGATACTAGGTTCAATGAGGACCCCCGTATTTGACTAATTAGGCTGCCTTTTGTGTTCCTACTAGAGCTCAGTAATGAAATAAATTGGTGGTTTGTGGATTGGAAGGAATCAGTTGGAATGATCAATTCCAGTCTAGCAAAGTTTAGTGATTTCCCTGCTCAAAGCCACTTGATCCAACTCCTCAATAAACACCAAGTACCATCGTTGACCAGTGCAGACAAACTGGTATGATGCTACACTGTTTGGGAGTGTGGACTAGGGATGTAACTGAGTACGAATACATTGTTCAGATAAACAGATCCCAGGATAAATAAATAAAAAAAAAAAGATGATGTTCATTAAAAAGCATTTACACTGCTCTTTCATTCATCCTTAGTTACTTCCTGGTTGGCATTCTGTCGGTTTAAACATGAAAGATGACCTTGTTTATTTTGGGAAACATAATTAAATTCATTAGAAAATATCGTGCGCAGGTATAAATAAAAATAAATAACTGTGCAAACAGGATTTTAAAAAAAACCCTGTCCCAACCCAATAATTGAGACCAATTATGAACTCAAAGCCAGAATTCACAGGCCATGCTGACAGTGCTGGCATTTGTACTACTGTTTTCCCCCCAGTGCTTTCCAATGTTTTCAGAGGCATAATGGTATGGTTCATTAAAAAAAAAGCCACACCCACCAAAACATACAGATACAAATAGTGGCATTGCATTACAACCCTAGTCTGCACTTTCCATGAACAACATTTGATGGATGACATAGCTTGCTTCCCACATGAAGAATTTTGTCATGCCTTAGTAATTCCATTCCAAGAACCACAGATTCATATGAATACAGTCACTAGTGAGTGTGAGTGTGTGTGTGTCTGGGTTTTTTATTTTTAATCTAATGTACCTTTGTTCTTCCACAGGCGCAGAAATGAAACACAGCAGCCATTTGTTGATCAGGTGTGCCTTGGGAAGGCAGAGCACTTCCGTGGCGCTTCTGCTAATGATCCCCTTGCTTCTTACGCTCGTCCAGCCAATTGAAAGCCAAGTGTATGTAAACTCTTCCTCATATGAAGGCAACATCAGAACGTCTGCTCTAGAACAAGCTGATCAGACACAGGAGAGCCCAAGGCCTTCTCATCCCATAGGCTGGACTGAAGTGTCTGACCAAATAATGGGTCCAAGAGCTAAGACAGAACGAGTAACAGACATAAATGATTCTGTTGGTGTCTATGAGCAAGGAGACACTATATCAAATGGGCATCCAGAGGCTATAAATAATACAGTGGAGGAGACAACGAATCCTTCAAAAACGCACATGAAAGTTGACCTTACAGCACATTCCCTATCACCAAACAACAGAATCAATGGTGGACCCAGCCATACTCAACGTTCCACAGTTCGGCCTGTTACCACAGTACCCACCCAAAAGATTGGAAGATATTCTGAAAAGGAACCAACTACATTTATACCCATCAAACAAGATTCTGGTGGAACTACAATAGCAGAGGCAGAGACAATGCACCAAAAGTCAATTACTTACACCAATAAAGAAGACTGGCTAATGTCAACAAAATTTCTCCCCACTGTAGTTACCTTAGTAAAGCCATCAATTGACTCTGATGATGCTGTCCAAGCCCAGACGTCTAATACCTTTCTGACAACTGTGTCCACCACTCATATAAAGCCTACTGTTGGCTTACTGCTTCAGGCCACAGCCTCCACTGCTACACTGCCCAAGAAACCATTCACATCAGTACATTCCCCGGTGGTTGCTCATAGGATGAACACTAGTGGGGCTGATCTAGGAGGTGGGTGAATTGTGCACATGTTTCCATTCCTGTATGAAGTGTTATCAGTATTTCTTATTCTTCCTTGTTTTTCCTTGTTTATCAGCTACGCAAGGCAGTACCACTGCAACAGGACATCAATCAAAAGAAAGTCCATCAACGACACCATCATTTAAAGGAACCACTACCCTATTCTATACAAACATGACCGATCTTCAGCTGAGGACACTACCACAAAGAGAAACCCCAGCCAACATGACTACACCGCACCTGAAAAGCACAACACAGCTAACAAGCACAACGACGATAACCAATCAGAAGTCAGAAGGAGCTGCATCTCAAGAAGCAGGCTCTACCACACGCAGCCAGCAAACAGCGGGGCTCAAACCTTCAAAAAGCACAACAAAACAGCAAAGCACAGCAGGTAGGAGTCAGTTGAAAATGGCACTCGTGGGATTTGTAGTTCTTGGTTGTGTTAGAAAACAATGGCTGCATTGATGACGAACAAGTCACTGGCATCTAGTGGAATTATTTATGCAGCTGGCTTCTTACGGGAAAACTTTGGACAAAGCTCCAAGGTATGAAGGAACAGACTGACAGGGAGAGAGAGAGAGAGAGAGAAACAATAGATGAAGAGAGGTGGATGGAAACTGTACGTGTTTGCAGAAAAGAGACACGACAGAACCAAGGGGAAATTATGCACAGGAGCAGATGAAAGAGAGGGATGAAGGAGTCAAAAACAGCTAGAAGAGAAAAGAGCAGTAAAGGATGAAGGGAGCAAGGACAAACACTCCTCAAGGTTTACTGTTAGATATTATTACAAAAAAAATGGATGGTTTGTAAATGGAAATAGAGAGGAGAAACGGGGAGTGAGCCAAGGGGGTTCAGAGAGTGATGAGAACCAGATGGATAGAGAACTGGGTGCAAGGAAGGGAGGAGACAAGTGTAACAGAGTGGTGCAGAATCTGAATGCCAGGAAGGTAATTTACTTCAAGTGTGTCAGAGCCTGTTGCTTGCACTGTGAATTCTCACAGTATTTCAAAACACCTCCA
The DNA here is from genome assembly GCF_023375685.1 of Ictalurus furcatus. NCBI lineage: Eukaryota > Metazoa > Chordata > Actinopteri > Siluriformes > Ictaluridae > Ictalurus > Ictalurus furcatus. The sequence goes on from NC_071259.1 coordinate 7,929,892, forward strand.
CAGAACAGAAAATTGTGAATGATGCAGGTGAGCCATGGGGGTTAAAGTGAGTAAAGTCGCGAGAGAGTGTGTAAGAGTGTGTTTTGTGTGAATGCTTCCAGCTATGAAACTTGATCAGCACATCTGGGCGTTCTACTGTTTAGGAGCGGGCGTAATTTACAGGAAGTACATGTTACTGGAAGTTTATTTGTGTCTGTTTTACCATTGGCTTATTTGAAGGGTTGGTGTAGGAGTATGTACAAACATTAGTTCTAGATATTAGCGAGTGTGTGAGTGTTTTGTTATGTGTGTTTTCTGGATAACCCGAAAGCACATTAAGGTTCTGTGGGAATAGACTCTGTTTCCATTCGTCTTCGCCAAAGCTCTTCTTTGTCATCCACCATCTACTTTCCGATCTTGTGTGTATGAGTGTGTACCCCTCAGGCACTGTGAGAGGCAATGTCCCAAAAACCTTAGGAAAACCCATTTTAATTCCAATATGTTTCAAAATCACATTTTGGTACAAAACGAAGACATCTACTGTCAAAGTTTTGTGTGAATCTGATTTTGATTCTTGTATTATAAATCTCATACAAACTTTTTTTTAAGAGAAACTGAAAAGCCATAATATTCTGTGTCCCTGTGTTCATGATACCTTTTTTGTTTTCCTTAACCATTCCTAAATTCTATTGAATGTTACACAAAGATGATTCCAATGAAAGGTAGCTTGAAAAAAAAAAAATCCCTGCAGTCCTTCGGCTCTACTAAATGTTTAGGTTATGAAAAGATGTTTCCAGTTAAAGATCATGTGGAAAAATTCCAGGCTGTTTCCTGGTTATGCTGTTCCCATGTGCTCAATGTGCAAACTTCCTGTTCAGGTAAACCATAAAGGGTATAAAACCCTTCGGGCTGTCATACACACCCCAGTTTTAAACTCTGACCTCCTGTTGGGGAATAACACTATAGCGGTATGTTACCTAACCACTGACATCTGAATCTCATAATGGAGAGCATATGGATTAAGGCGTTGAAGAGGTATTGCACGAGGTCTTCCAATAAAACCTGACAATATATAAATAAAAATAATAATCAGTAGTAGCTAAAATAAATGATACATGCCTGTAAGAAGTAAAAACTCAATAATATTTGAGGAAAATCCTTTCTTTTCTCAAGTAATCAAGGTGGACACTACTAGCGTAATAACAACCCATATGGCCAAGAGTGTGGTGCTAATCACCAAGCCTTGTTTGTCTATGCTAGCTTTTCAGGCTTCACTTAAAGTTTAGCCTATAGCTATATTCTTTAACTTTGCCACCAGCATTAGACAACTAAACTCTAAAATGGGTTTAAAATGAAATAGAGTGTACAAAAAAGTATTTTCTTTACCCTCTTTACCCTCTGTAACATACTCTATATGATTCTTTTCCCACGTGTTCTACGTCTTTTATATAAACTTTGCTAAATCGCTACACCATTCTACTAGGTATAGCTAATTGTCAGCATGTGAATGCCTCCCCTGCCCTGATTATTAGAAATGCTAACAGGTACAATTTTACTTTTTTATACATGTGTGTAAAGTAAGTGTTTTGTAAAATATTAGGATTTACTCAGTAAGGAAAGTTGCAGCTGTTTAAACTGGAGTAGTAACTAGGTTGTGTAAGTTTGTCTAAATCCCCCCAAACCTCCTGAATAGGCTATGGGAGGTTGTTTCCGTATCACTCCGTATCAGTGACGGCAGTTTGAAAATTAAGTCATTAGGTTTCACATTAGAATTCTGTGTCCAATATTGAATACTATATGGCTATGTACTACCCTCTAGTGGCTTGAGTTAGCATAACATGTTTCCCAGATTAAATAAAAAAAAAATCGTAACTACACTGCCTGGCCAAAAAAAAAGGTCACTGTTTGGATTTAAATACGCAAATACTTAAGAGCCTATGATCGGATTGTTATTGCAGTGATTAATATGTTTTAGCTGGCAACAATTCTTTTAACCTTAACTGATGCAGTGTGTAGATTCTCATTTCTTAAACAACTATGTCGGAAGACGTATCCCCTGGTCGTGGAAAACGGGCAAATGATTGGCCTGCATCAAGCAAAGAAAACAACTAAGGAGATTGCTGAAATCCCTGGAATTGGGCTAAGAAATGTCCAACGCATTAGTAAAACCTGGAAGAAATGTAGTCGGAAAAATGAATGTTCAAAATCTTGAATGATCCTGATTGGAGATCTTTAAAACGCTTGGTGAAGAAGTCACATTGTAAAAAAATCAACAGTAGAACTCACGGTTATGTTTAATAGTGAAAGTAAGAGCATTTCCACACGCACAATGCGACAAGGGACTAAACAGCTGTGTGAGGCTAAGCAGATAAAAACGACTTCATTTTGCTAAGGAGCATAAAGATTGGACAGTGGAGCAATGGAAAAAGATCCTGTGGTCTGATGAGTCCAGATTTACCCTGTTCCAAAGTGATGGGTGCACCAGGGTAAAAAGGGAAACACATGAAGCGATGAACCTATCATGCATAGTGCCTACTGTGCAAGCCTCTGGAGGAAGTGTTATGATCTGGGGCTCAGAAACATTATGCAGCAATAAAACGAAATCAGCTGAGTACCTGAATGTACTGAATAACCAGGTTATCCCATCAATGGATTTTTTTTCCCTGACAACACAGGCATATTCCAGAATGACAATGACAAAGATTCATTGGGTTGAAATTCTGAGAGTGGTTCAGGGAGCATGAGGAATCATTTTAACACATGAATTGGCCACTACAGAGTCCTGACCTGAACCCCACTGAAAGTCTTTGGGATGTTTCTTGAGAAGACTTTACAGTGGTTCGATTTTCTCGTCCTCAATACAAGATCTCGGCCAAAAATTAATGGAACTCTGGATGGAAATAAATGTTGTCACGTTGCACAAGGTTGTCAAAACAATGCCACGATGAATGCGTGCTGTAATCAAAGCCAAAGATGATGCAACAAAATTTAAGTGTGTGACTTTTTTTTTTGGCCAGGCAGTGTTCAATACAAGTAATTAAAAAAACTTCTGTCAAATCCCTTACTTCTTCCACCCTCATATACTTGAATTAATGACTGAAATTGAACTAGCTATCCATTGTCATTATTAGATAGATAGATAGATAGATAGATAGTTTACATGTCCTCAAAGAGGAAATTTGTGTCCACCGTGGGTGCATAGAAAAAAAACCCATAAACATAGCAACACCATACATATTAACCATCTAAAACAATCACAGACATAGAGGGAAGAAGGGACAAAAAGAAAACATCAGGATCATACAACAAATGCTAGAGCATAAGATGGCATCACAATGGCTGATAGTGTTGAAACACTAGTAGTGTTTAAACACACACCTGTGTGTTTAACGCTTGTATAGCCATAGGAACAAAGCTCCTACCATAGCTGGTCTTAATAAAGTTTGGGTTGGATCATTTAAAATTTGATGTGCCTTCCGGACCGTATAGGAAATAACACAGTCTGATAAATTAGTGGTGGAAATACCAATCATTTTTCTCACTAAATTAGTTATCTTTAAGAGTTTGTTCTTAACTGTTAGCATATGGAAGAAACAAATGGCACCATACATAAGAACCAGCTCAATAATACTTCTGTACAGAAGAAGAAGAAGACTAGTCTGAACAGACAGATGTTTAAGTTTATAACTGTCAGTCTCTGTTGACACTATTATACCAAGAACCCTGCCTATTGATATCAAAGCATTTTTATTTAGCAATTGCTGGGTTGCAGGACATATCCCTCTAAAGCAGTTGATTATTGAAAAAGGGAAAAAAAAACCCCCAGATAAATCTTACAACAAAAAAAAAAGACGATATATTTTTGATCCATATGATTGGTTGACTGCATTTTGGTGGAGTTCAGGATTCTACTGGATACTTTTGTGTACCAATACACATTCTCTATCATCTAGAAATTGCTATTTAGGTGTATGTGCAGAAAAATAAAAGCATTAAATATTGAAATATTCGTGAATAATTTTCTGACTTTCAATCAAAGTTCATTACTTTTAACTGATGAGATGTCGCACTTTATTTTGCTATAGCATATTGTATATCCTTCAGTCCATCATCGTCACATTTTATTGTCTCTGTTTTCACAGATACAGCTACTTCTGAAAGTACAACTCGTGGACGTGGACGTTTGCTACCGGTGGACAGTGATGAGAGACATGTAGATAAAGAGCATTCTCTATCTCGGGGGAATATCCCATCAGTTAAACCTGGACATACCCCTCCTGCAAATTCCTGTGCCACTGGTTTGGGCCTCTGCTCTTCTCCTGAACCCCCAAACACACTCAGTGAAATTGCCACCTCAAACCGGACCTTGTTGGTGTGGGCTGACCTGAGCCGCACGTTGTCGTTTGCCTGGGAGCTGCATGTTTTTGGCTCTGCTGCCCTCTTCCTGCTTCTCACTGCTGGGTCTGCTTTGGGTTTAGCCCTGGCTCCCAGCATGCACTGCCCTCACCGTGGGGCTCTAGCACTCACTAATGGCCTCCTGCTCCTCACGGGTGCAATCCGAGCCATTTACTTCCTGGTTGATCCCTATGGTTCTCGTCTGCTCTTGCCATTATCAGTCACCACAGCCCTGTACACATTACCCTTGCCTCTGTTAATATGGGCGCATTCTGCAATGGTGGTGCTGGTGCTAAAAGGGGCTGAGGTGGTTTTGCTGCCTCCACCTCTTCAGCACCCACCTCTTCTGGCTGTGATGGCCATTCTCCAATGTACTTTACTGCTAGCTGCTGACCTTCTGTCACCTGCACTGTCACCTGCTGTACCTGTTGTCCTTCAAAGCCTTACCTTGACTGCTGGGTTGGTACTGTGTGTGGGTTACATATTCCTGGTTCTGCCACGGCTCTCCAATGTCCAGGTAGGCCATACCAGAGATAAAGGGCTTGGTAGATCGAAGATGAGAGTACTGGTACGTGTGCTAGCAGGGTGTGCTCTTCTCGGGGCACTGTGCTGTCTGTTGCATGCTTACACCTGCTTTTGGCTGTATGGACTGCTAGGGGACAGGCGCCACTTCCGCTGGGCTTGGTGGCTGGTTCAGTTCTGGGCACGACTGCTTGAACTTACATGGGCCTTCTGTCTGTTGGTGCTAAGCTCCTGGGTTTTCTGGAGACCTAGAGGGGGTCAGACAGGGAGAGCTTCAGGACAGGGAGTGGGTGCCGCAGGTGACCTAAACTCGTCCTGCTCATCCTCCAGTTCTTCAGATACACACACTTGCTGGGCAAAGATTGTGCAGAGCCTGAAGGGGAGGCCTTGTAGGAAATCTGACAGCAATGGGGTGGGAGGGGCCAGTGGTGGTGGGGTTGCAGGGGAGCTGCCTAATAACTGGGCAGGGCAGGAACGCTCAGGTGTAGACATCAGCAAGAGCCTTATAAGAAACCGAGACCCACCCAAAGAAAGTAACCGTGGACGCAACCAGAGAAGCATTGAGGGGTCATCTGGGTCATTGCTAAGGTTGCAGGCACTCAGTCAACCACGCCAGTGCTCACTGAGCAGCAGTCTGGACCAGGAAAAAGAATCAGCCATCTCACTTTACGACTTTGACTTGCGTCCTCCAACCCCAATTGACCTGACCCGCAGTATTGACGAGGCATTGCACCGAGAGCATCTGTTCAGGGGTGGCAGCCTATTCCATCCTCTGGGACCCCCATCACCACCTCCATCTCCTGAGACTTGGATGCGCAGGAATAGCGATCCTCAAATTATGCTCTCAGAGAGCAGTGATGAGCATACTATGCTGACTGAGTCCTCTGCTGGCTTAAACCGCTCCATCCCCAGCACTGTCCCAAGCCGGCAGGTAACAGCTCCTCCTACACCCACCCATCAAGGCCCACGCTGGACCTCTCAAGCTCCTGTGCCTTCTTCCATTTCCTGCCCCATCTCCCTGCACCCCTCCCCTAGTATGGGCCGAGCCCTGAGTCCCAGCACAGACGATACCAGACCATTCCTCACCCCTGACCTAGATAAGGTAGGGTCAGACAACGGAGGGGAGAGGAGCTACTTGAGAGTCAGTCGCCACGATGACTCAGCGAGTGTCACCAGTGACATAATCGATCTTTGAACTGACTTAATTGGTCAAAGACCAGTGACCTAGGTAACAACCACCTGACATTACCTGAAACATGGACTAACTATAGTCTGGTGTGACCTGTAATAATAAAAAAGAAATGTCAGCTTGGAGTTAAATTTAGAACACATTAAGTTTGCATGCAGTATGGATTATTTTTATGAGTCACCTATTTTATTCTGGGAATGTTTGTTCATACCATTTGTTTTGCCCACATATTTAAGGTTGAGGAGCAAAGTGAAAGAACAAAGTGTGTTCAGAAAAAAAAAACATTTCCTGAGATTCATCATAGCCAGTTTATGGATATGTATTATTTTTTATTATTTATAAATAGGCTGAGAGTATTAATTCAACATGTCCGAAACAGTTTCAAATCATTCGTTTGCAAATATTAGCTGATGGTTGTTGTAAATTTTAGGATGAGAAACCTTTTTTTTTTTTTTTTTAAAGCTTGGTTTGGACTTTATTTGTAAATGAATGAAGTTCAGAGACTTAAGGTACATCTTGACAGTGACTGAGAGACTTAATCCATGTTATGAGATTAGAAATTGTGTCTGTATAACATTTTTTTATAGAGGGCGGACGCTAAAGTGATAATATGACACATGATAATGACACTTTTTCAGATATTTTGTGGAGAGTTATTTTACTAGGATTGTTTAGGAAAGGTTTTTTTTTCCAGTTGGTTTGGACTTTTTCCATAACTGACTGATATGGTGTATCCAGGCACTTATGTCTTTTATATGAATATAAGTGTGAGAGATTTGTGCTGCGTCATGACATTAGAGGTCATGCCTATAATGAACAAAAAAAATCACTGACTGGGGTAAAGTGTTATTATAATACATAGAAATAATACATAGAACATAATAAAA